>NC_081545.1:1045036-1079250 GCF_901000735.1 Corylus avellana | reverse complement strand
TATATGGCTGGTCACCCCATTGTGGCCATTGGTTTGGCCGGTTGGTCTAGGTGTGTCCAAACCACACTTATGGGTCAATCTTAAATTTTGTTTTATTTTATTTTTCACTTGGCCCTTAGAGGATTTTCAAGTTCCCTAAGTTTAGGGAATATGTTCAAAAAATCGCGAAAAAACATCTACAGCAGACTCCCTAAATGAACCCTAAACATTATGATTGCTATAGTAGAAACCAATGTTTTGGGTTCCACTATTACAATCCTTATGATTATTAAAATATAAAAATATATTCTCTCTCTTCTCTCTTCTCTCCTCTCTCCTCTCACAATTCTCTCTCATCTCTCCTCTCATATATATAATATAATTAAAAAAAACAAATTTTTTAATGATATAGGGAATGATTAAAGAAAGCTATTGGGGTGTATTTTGACATAGGAAAGTAAAAAGTAGTTTGGATTCTTAAATATAGGGAAAATGACGAAAGAGCTGCTGTGAATGCTCTTAGAGGTAACTGAATTACCCCTAAGGGCCATGGGAAGGTTCGGCCACCCCAATTTTGCAAGTTAGGGGTGGCTGAACCAACTCAAGAGCCTTGGGGGTGGCTTGTGGCTCGATCACCCCTAAGAGCACTAGCAACAGATACCCTATAGCTCATTCCCTTATGTTTAGGAAAAAAAAAAAAAAAACTCACATCAAAATCCTTATATTTAACCTACACCAAGGGATAGCCATAGTGTTTCCCAACTACCCAATGCTTTATTAAATTATAAACAAATCATTCTCTCTCATCTCTCTCCTTCACGCGTCCTCATGAAAACAGTGTAAAATAAAAAGAAGAAAGAGAAAAAAAAAATAATAAAGATAAGAGTAAAAAAGAGTATTTAATTGATATGGGAAAAAAATAATAGAATCTATTGTGAAGTGTTTTTTTTATAGGGAATCAAAAAGTAGTTTTATTCCATGCAGGAAAAATAGTTGGGAAGCTGCTACTAGTTCTCTTAGCTAACATGGCCAAAATAGGGTGACCAACCACCACTTTTCTACCGATTTTTGCTTCTTCTTTTTTTTTTTTTTAATTATTATTATTATTATTTTAAATTACTAATTTTTCACTATTTTCTATAGTCCATGTAGCACTTAGAACATATGTATTACCCGTGATATATGACCACATCATATGATATGCTGATTTGGCTTAATTATGTGGCATTAAGGACAAGTGTCAAGTTCTTATGTGCATTGACGTGGAGATACATTAAAAAATTTGGACGAAACCTAAATGGAAGTACAAAGTTGGTATCTTCAATAATTACATGTACCGGTTGTGAAACTTTTTGAAATCAACCTAGATGGGAGTACGAAGTTGGTATCTTTAATAATTACATGTATCGGTAGTGACACTTTTTGAAATCGAAGGATGTGTTTGATTTTGGCCCTAATCACAAGTACTAAAATTACATTTAACCCTAATATATTTCAAACACCTCAAACATCGGCAACAACCTAGTTAAGCCTTATCTCAAGCGGTGAAGATGACTAGGAGTTCTATCTAAATATTAATTACCGCAACCCATACCATGATATGTACTTTGGAGTAATTTTAATTTGTGTTGTTATAAAGTATATTTAAGAAATAGAAATAAATAAATAAATAAAAAATAAAAAAACTATCTTATTGCAAGTACTACAACATATTTTTTAACGTCGTCTTTCCTATGATGTTTGAAGGAAATGTTTGAGAGATCAATGGCTCCTGAATCCCGCAGCTTATCAGAGATTTGTAGTCGGCTTCTCCGGTGTGGAAAATTTCAAGAGGCAAAGATGTAACTGAGTATGAGAAGAAAGCATTTGGAGGTAACTGCTAAGGTTGTATGCACCTTATTCTATCCATGTAACGTACGTATAAATTAATGTTGTGTTGTTGTAAATTGACCTCTTCTTGCACCTGATCTCACTTTCTATAATTTTCCATTGTTTTATTTTTGCTGGGAAAAGCAAGTATAATGATTTCTTACATTAAGGTTGCAAATTTGGTGCTCTGCTTCACAAAATTACTCTGTTCTTTATACTAGGGCTAATACATGGGATCGGTTCCAAACTTCCATAGTATATATCAACGACAGTCGTCTATCCCATTCATTTTTCCCGCGTCTGAACATAGAACTCAATAAGAAGTTCCAGCTTTTGCTTTTACTCTCTAATTCTTCATCTTCTTGCTTGGAGAAATGCAGTGCAATCTAAAGGGTGGAGCTTTTTATGTTATGCTGGATTATTTTTGTGATAATGCCACGCTGAAGGGTCAGAGCTCAGAAACAGAGCCAAATGAGCTCAAGAGCTCCATTTTCTTTGGTCTCTGCATTCGACGAAGGTTGGTACCATTGATTTCATTGAGACCCACTTCCATTTGGCTGAATATATATGAAGTCAATAATGTGATATCAATGCTAGAAGCATATATAAACATATTCATCCAAAAAAAAAAATCATTTATTTTGTTTGCGAACATTTTATCGAAATCACTTGAATTCTATTACATCCTCCGATTCACCCATCTTGGAGTTTGCTGCCTCTTTACAGAAGACCTCATGAACTTCCTTATAGTCACAAATTTTCCTATAACAGCTCCCACTACCAAGCCACATCCATATCCCATCACAACTACTTTCCAATCAAATTCAAGTGAAGACTCTGAACCTTGATTCTCTTCAGAGGTTGAAGGTGGCAACGTGTCACATTGCTTTGATAATGGTTTTCCATACAATCCCAGATTACCACTGAATGAACTATTCTCAAATGTATCAAATTGTTCTCCATGTGGTATAGGTCCTGTAAGCCGATTGTTGGAGACATTAAAAGATGAAAGAAAATTGAGCTCCGCTAGTTGTGGAGGTATAATTCCGGACAACTTGTTTCGAGAAAGGTCCATTGATTCTAGTTGTGTCAAGTTCCCTAGGGACGATGGGATATGACCAGTGAAAGCATTGTTAGAAAGATTGAGCAAATAAAGCCCTTTCAGACTCTCTAAGAGATATGGGATTTCTCCTTCAAATCTGTTGCTTGAGAAATCAATGACTGTGAAGACATCTTGGATCTTTTGATATTCTATCTCTATGCCTTTGTTTGCTATTGCAATCGAGTAAGCGAAATCTGAATACCACCAATCTCCAGTAGTCCTTGCAATCATGTACTTTAATTGATTGGCATCAGCAGCTTTCATGGCAGTCCAATGTAGGAAGTACTCTGCAGGCAAATGTCCAGAAAAATTGTTGCAAGAGAGGTCAATGATACGCAACTTGGGGAATGTATAATTTGATTCAGAACTTCTTATTGCTCCATAGAATCCATTGGAATGAAGAACAAGAACCTTCAATTGGGGAAGGGTTCTCAGCCAAAATGGGAAAGTACCAATGATCTTATTGTTACCAACATGAAGATACTCTAGCATTGCAGAATTTGCTAGTGATCTTGGCAGAGGACCCTCTAATTGGTTTTGACTTAAATCAATAACCCTTAAGCTACTACTGTTTGCCCATGTTTTGGGGATGGTGCCATGAAAGTTGTTACTTCGTAGTTCAAGTACTGACAAAAAAGGACTAAAATTTCCTAAGCATGGATGGAGAATGCCTCTCAAGTTGTTGTGGGACAAATCAAGTTCAGAAAGTGAACTCAGATTGCAAATCAATGGTGAAATTTCACTAACCTTGTTCCACCCGACTTGATAAATCTTTGTAGAAGCTGGTGGAATCGAGAGTGCACCTTGCAGCATGTTAACGTCAAGTGATAAAACTTCTAGCTTAGACCATGGGAGAACAATTGGAGATTGTTCAAAACCTATTAGAAAATTAGAAGAAAGGATTATAGCCCGAAGAGTTTCTATACTGGTATTATACAACCATTTGGGTATTAGGCCTTGAAAATTGTTGTCTGGCAGCTCAAGCCAACTCAATTTGTTTTGGTTGCGTAGGAAATCTGGGAACTCCTGTAAGTTGCAAGAACCCAATGTAGAGTGTGAAACTGCGGAAGAGTGTCATTTGAACTGATCCTCGTTAGCAATGTCAAATAGTTGGATGATAGCACAAGCACACTAAAACTTTTGATCTTAAGAAACATGTCTAACTCCAACATCCCACTTAATTTATTGTAGGAAAGGTCCACAAAAGTTAGTTGAGTCAGGTTAGCTGACAAGGAAGGAATGTGACCTGTAAGAGTGTTCCCTGACATATCTAGATAAGTGAGTTGGGTGAAATTGCTCAATGAAGCTGGGATAGATCCAGAGAAATGACAATTCCTAAAATTTAAAACATGTAAAGAACTTAAGTTTCCAATTGAGGTCGGTAGTTTACCATAAAAACTTGTGCCCTCAAGTGTCAAAACCTGAAGAGAACTGCTAGAGTAAAATTCAGGCAAATGACCAATGAGGTCTTGATTGTATGCTACTCTAAGAAACCTTAGGCTTGGTAGCAGAAAAATTTCGGTTGGAAATTCTCCATGTAACCAGCACTTTAGTAGATCTAGAGTTGCCAAAGAAGATAAATTTGCCAAGCTTTTAGGTACTTGTCCCCAGAACATAGAATTAGAGAGGTTGAGATATGTAAGTGTTGAAAGATGGCCAACTCCAAATGGGATTTGAGAGTGATTGAAGTTGTTAAATGCAAGATTAAGCCTTTGAAGTTGAAGAAGGTGGAAAAGGCTGGTGTTAGAGTTGATAGAACCATAGAGACAGCTGCTACTGAGATCAAGGCGTATCACATGACCTGTGTCCTCATTGCACTCAACCCCATCCCATGAGCAGCATTCACTATGCTCTTTTTCTGGAGTCCATGATGCAACCTTAGGATATGCAAAAGGATCAAAAGAAGCAGAGCAGTCAATGATAAAACCATCCTTGAATTGCAACAAGGCTGATCTCTCATCTTCGCGACAAAGTGGCTGCTGAGAAGACAGAGAAACAGTTAGTAAAACAAGGACCAATGAGAGAAGAAAAAGGAAGCGCATGAACATGAACTGATACAAATAGTTATCCGTCATCTTTCACTCTGTTTTTTGGTATTTTGATAAGCCAGAACTACAAGTGAAGGGCTTTTTTATAGACTAGAAAAGGATATAAGCTTTACAAAAGTTTGGAGACCAAAGAGAGACTCCCTAATCCTCGTTCAGCCAAGATGTGAATGATGACTAATTATTTTGTAACCATTTGATTCAGATTCTTCAATTAATTGGTATAATATTCTTTGTTGGCAAAGGATGATGTGTTTGAGTGTATCTCCAACGAATCTGTGGTTTCACTTTCAAACAAAGCTGCTTTTCTTATATGATGACAAAGAATTGTTGGGGTTATCTCACGTCTGTTGTAAAAGAGGTTGGTAATCAGTTTATAAGTATGAGAAAAAGCTTTACCTCTTGAATTAACTTTTGGAGTTGAGAGATGCTCAAGACCACCCAACACTGCTAATAGAGTCAGGTTCATCCAACAAGTCTCGGCCCAACAGTCCACGAGAGAAACGTGTTATCTATACTCCAACCCAGACTCGATTGTTGTGGGATAAGTTATCCCATATCGACAATTGTGAAAGAGGCTAGTAGTCACTTTATAAGTGTGAAGAAAAACCCACCTCACCCAACAACAATGAACAACATACTAAGATGATTTTGCTTACACCTCTTCGATTAAATATATATTAGCACTTCTATTAAATTACTTGTCATGATTTTTTTTTTTTAATCCCATTACCATTATCTTCTCTCTGCACTAAATTTCTTTTGCTAAAGTAGGTGCTCCTCTTACTGATTAAGTGGTTAGGCTGTTTCCCATAAAAAAAAATAAAAAAATTGAGAAATAACAAACGTGGTTTTAGACTGTTGCAAAATCAGGCTTGAAGAAGAGAAAAAGATTTTAGAATCTTCTTATGGAAGGAAAAAGTGTTTAGTAATATTTATCCCTAATTTATCTTTGTTAAACATTAACAATTTATAATATGGGGTTCTGATTTACCAGACTTTTTGAATTACAACTTAAATTTTTAACTCATATATATATATATTCAAAAATTAAAAAGCTTTAAAATTGATGTGGGAATTATTGTTTCTACTGCATAGGTCGAGTTGACCATTTTTTTCCTACCACTTCTGGTACGAATAACTAAGACAGACTCTACAACTAGTTGAAGGTTTGTTTTACACACTTTTCTGATTCATTTATGAATGGTTTTTAATTTGCAACTGATAATAGCTTCAATGTGCACAATTTTTTATTTTTTATTTTTAAGTAAGCATTATCATACCTTAATTATTTTATAATAATTCTTGTATTTTAGAGTTAATTATGGGATATTGTTTAATTATTAATCTTAAGCTTAAATAGTGTATTAATGCTAAAATTCATCTCTTGTAGGTGTTAAGCAAGATTAAGGGGAATGTATCCAAAAGAAGGGAACCGAGGTTCATCTGATGGAGTCTCTGAGCATCATTTGCTCATACTGTGCACCCACGAATACAAAAAAAATGGGCATTTAGTGACGTGTCTACAATAATAGGTTTTTTTTACACTTCACTAATTTGATCAAATTGCGAGGATCTCATTCAACAAAAGGACAATAATTGTTAAAGTGGAAAACTTCTTTTTGTTTCTCTGAAAATAAGAGAAGCAGTGAAGCATAGTGGAAACAAGTGAACGTGTGGGACCAAATAGGAGTTTTCTTTTGTTTTATATTGTTGCTTCAAGTTCAACAAGAAAAGGTCCAAGAATTTGAAAGAAGGGAACCAACCAACCCAGTGAGATTCAGCAACGTGACATTAATGGGGCTATTAACTAATAATAATAATAATAATAATTATTATTATTTATTGTAGCTTATTAAGAAAGCTGTTTACAAACAAAGAAAGCTGTTTAAAACGAGGAACAAAAAAAAAAAAAAAAAAACATGCAAACTCACACACACAAATACTTTAGATATTACATTGAATTTTTTATAGGTTTACAATTCCACCAAGCACCATACAACAATGCTAAAAACGCAAACATATTTATATTTTTCCTAAAACATTTTATTTAACTAAATTTATATTTGAGACTTTCTTCGATTCACCATTCTTCTTGTTTGCTACATCCTTCCAAAAATTTTCACAAACCAACCATACTTTCTTGCAATCACAGTGTGCCCCATAATAACTCCTATCATAAATTCACATACATACCCTATGGCAATCAGTTTTCAACCAAATTCAAATAGAGACTCTTCAGAAGGAGAAGATGAAGTTGGTGTGTATTTGAAATCTCTACATTTCTTTAATAATACGTTTCCACACAATCCTGAATTGCCTCCAAATGAACAATTCTGAAATGTATCAAATTGATTTCCATGTGGTATAGGCCTTGTGAGATGGTTGTTGGATACATTAAGGGACACAAGGAAAAAGAATTGTGTTAGTTGTTGAGGTATATCTCCAAATAACTTGTTTTGAGAATTGTCCATTAATTCAATACATGTCAAGTTCCATAAGGATGATGGGTAAGACCAGTGAGAACATTATTGGAAAGATTTAGCAAATTAAGTTCTTTAAGACTCCCATGAGTTCTGGATTTTCTATTACTTGAGAAATCAATGAACGTGAACACATCTTGGATTCTCTCATACTCAAACTCTATGCCTTTATTTGTCATTGTAAATGTGTAATGGAAAGAACCACCCCACCTGTCTTCGCCAAAAATCGCCTGCATGTATATCGACATGATTTGCACCAACAATTTTTATGGAATTCCAATGTACGAAATACTCAGCGGGCAAATTTTCAGAGAAACTGTTTTGAGAGAGATCAATTTTACGCAACTTTGAGAATGTATAATTGATTCAAGGACTCTTTATTGCACCTTAGAATGCATTAGAACGAAGGAGGAAAACCTTCAACCTGAGAAAGATTCGCAACCAAAAGGGCAATGTATCATTGATTTGATTGTTACCAACATAAAGGTACTCTAACATCATACAATTACATCAGCACCACGCGGCGTTGTTGACGGCAACAATCCTACTGCAGCAGCCAGCTGGAGGCAGATCCCCAGCACCGTTACTTCTAATGTAGGATACGCAAGGCATCAGGCTGGTTTGAAAGCAAACAAAGAATTTACATTTGCTTGTCAATTCTTGCGGCTTCGAATTAATTTTCAAAAGCAGCTCCTACACTTCATTTCCTATTATGCGAATGAAGTAATTTGTTATAATATGTCTCTTAGCCTCCAACTAGACTTCTTGTGAAGGGAATAAAGGCTTTTTATTCTTTATTTTAGAGAATGATCACTTATTTTTTATTCTTCCTTAAAGCTTAAAGAAAAAATAATTAAGGAGAGAAGCAGAGTTGCCCACCCATTTTCTGTTTATTTTCATTGTAATTCCCTTTTCCCCATCCCCATTGATTAGATAAAAAATGAAAAAGGAAAGAAGCAGAGTTCATCAAGAACACTATGCTATAAAGTAAAATAAAACAAAAACTACCACCCGTTTTAATTTCCAACTAAATAAAATCAAAATTTTTGTAACATTATTTAAAGATTTAATGTCATTTTAAGAGATTGCAAACATTGAAAATGGCTTATCAGATATCATTCCAAAAAAGAGACATTTCTTACCCCCAACATCTTTGAGAAAGTGAGGCAAGCGGTAAGTCCAAAATTACCTAAACGAAAAAAAAAAAATAGAGGGAAAGAAAGAAGAGTATAACCTCCATTCTCCAATCCCCTTCCTTAAGATATCCTCCGCAATCCTCAGGGAAATTTTCCTGAAAGCAACGCTGCATTACAGCCCTCCGTATCCTCCTACTAAAACCACAACCCAGAAAATAAAGGGTGGGGGCTTCCAATTACACTCCCTGCAAAACAGTCAATTAGCATCTCCTTTTGAGCGATCTATCCATGGTGATAAGCCTATCATTCATAGCCACCCGTAGGGTGAATGCATGCTTAGGTTTTGCCATTGAAAACCAATCCACCTTGGACTGCTTCACCCTCAACTCTTCCCAGGTTTCCCTGCTAATGAATTTCTTTGATTTGGAAGCTACCCATATTGGAGTACAAATGTCCACTCTATATCATAGTTATCATAATTTGAATTGGAACCCTATCGATGAACAATAACGGGGTTGGCGAGAGAGTTTCTCGTACGTGTGTTTCTCAGCCGTTACCTTGTTGAAGGTTTACCTTTACACACTTTGCTGATTCATTCATCAATGGTTTCTAATTTACACGACACAAACTAGGAACAGAACCAACGAACAAACAAGATTGTTTAATATATGCTAGAAAAACATACAAACACAAATAGTAAGACATGCATTACATTGAAATTTGTATACGCTTACAATTCCATCAAGCACCCTATAATAATGCTAGAAACATAGACATTTATACTTTCCTAAAACATTTTATTTAACTAAATTCAAATTTATGACATTCTCCAATTGACCATTCTTCAAGTTTGCTACATCTTTCCAAAAATCTTCACAAACCAACCATACTTCCTTGTAATAACAATTTGCCCAATAACAACTCCAATCACAAATCCACATCCATACCCTATGACAACTACTTTCCACCCAAATTCAAATGAAGACTCTGAGCTTTGATTCTCTTCAAAAGGATAAGGTGGAGTTAGAGTGTAATTGAAATCTCCACATTTTTTTGATAGCGGGCTTCCACACAATCCTGTATTACCTCCAAATGAATTATTTTGAAACGTGTCGAGTTGATTTCCACGTGGTATAGGTCCTGTGAGACAGTTGTTGGAGACATTGAAGTATGCAAGAGAAAAGAGTTGGGTTAGTTGTGAAGGTATCTCTCCAAATAACTTGTTTCGGGAAAGGTCCATTGATTCTAGATTTGTCAAGTTCCCTAAAGATGCTGGGATATGACCTGTGAGAGCATTATTGGAAAGATTTAGCGAATGAAGTCCTTTAAGACTCCCCACAACTTCTGGAATTTCTCCTTCAAATCTATTGCTTGAGAAATCAATGACCCTAAACACATCTGGGATTTTCTCGTAACTTAACTTTGTGCCTTTGTTCGTAATTGTGATTGTGCATTGGCCAGAACTACCCAACCCATCTCCTGTAGAATTCACCTCCATGTAATTCAATTTGTTTCCTCCAACAACTTTCATGGCATTCCAATGTTGAAAATACTCTGTGGGCAAAATTCCAGAGAAACTATTTTGAGAGAGATCAAGGATATGCAACTCGGGGAAAGTATTATTGATTTCAAGACCCTTTATTGCACCTCGGAATGCATTAGAACGGAGGACGATAACCTTCAACCGAGAAAGAGTTCCCAACCAAAAGGGAAAGGTATCATTGATCTGATTGTTACCAACATGAAGAAACTCATGCATGAGACAGTTGGCCATGGATCTTGGTAGCTCACCTTGGAATTGGTTTTCACTTAAGTCAATCACCGTTAAGTTGTTCCCCACTGCCCATATTTTTGGGATGGTGCCTTGGAAGTTGTTGCCTCGTAGTATAAGTATTGACAAAGTAGAATTGACGTTTCCTAAACATGGATGAAACTTGCCACTCAAGTTGTTATAGGAAAGATCAAGTAGTTCAAGTGAACGCAGATTGCAAACCAACCAAAAGGGAAATATGTCATTGATTTGATTGCTACTAACATTAAGATACTCTAGCATCATACTATTAGCCATTGATCTTGGTAGCTGACCTTGTAATTGGTTTTCACTTAAATCAATCACCGTTAATTTGCTTCCCTTTTCCCATGTTTTTGGGATGGTGCCACAAAAGTTGTTGCTTCGTAGGTTAAGTACTGACAAATGAGAACTGAAGTTTCCTAAACATGGATGGAGCTTACCACTCAATTTGTTATAGGATAAATCAAGTTCATAAAGTGAACTGAGATTGCAAATCAACGGTGACATTTCTCTTATCAAGTTCCTTTGGACTCGATAAGTATTGATAGATGGTTGTGGAATGGGGAGTGATCCTTGCAGCATGTTATTGTCTAGATATAAACTAGCTAGATTAGACCATGGGAGAACAACCGGAGATTGTTCAAAGCCTTTTAGAAAATTGTTAGAAAGGCTTATTCTCACTAGAGATTCTCTACTTGCATTATACATCCATCTAGGTACTAGGCCTTCAAGATTGTTGTCTCCCAGATCAAGCCAACTCAATTTGTTTTGGCTGCGTAAAAAATCTGGGAACTTTTGTAAGTTGCAAGAACCCAATCCTAGAGTGTGAAACTGTGGAAGAGTATCATTTGAATTGGCCTTGGTTAGCAATGTCAAATTGTTGGATGATAGATCAAGCACACTTAAACTTTTGATTTTAAGAAACATGTCAAACTCCAGGGTCCCACTCAATTTATTATGTGAAAGGTATAGATAACGTAGTTGAGTCAGGTTAGCAAAGAAGGAAGAAGGGATGTGGCCTATAAGAATGTTCCATGACAAATCTAGAAAAGTGAGTTTGGTGAGATGTGACAGCTTTGAGGGGATTTGTCCAGAAAACACAGAGTCGGAGAGGTTTAGATAGGTTAACCTCAAAAGATTGCCAACTCCATATGGGATTTGAGAGCCGTTGAAGTCATTATTAGCAAGATTAAGCCTCTGAAGTTGAAGAAGGCCGAAGAGGCTATTGCTGGAATTAAAAGAACCGTAGAGAAAGCTGCTACTGAGGTCAAGGCCAATCACATGACCTGTGTCCCCATTGCAATCAACCCCGTCCCATGAGCAACAATCACTATTCGCTCCTTCTAGAGTCCATGATGCAACGCCTTTTGGATACCCAAAGGGATCAAGAGAAGCAGACTTCTTTATTATAAAGCTATCCTTGAATTGCAACAAGGCAGATCTCTCATCATCATGACAAAATGGCTGCAGAGAAGATAAAGAGGCAGTGAGTAAAACAAGGAACAATATTGAGAGAAGAAAAAGGAAGCGCACGAACTTGAAGCGATACAAATAGCTATCCATGATGTTTTAGTATGTTTTTGGCTGTTTAATTGGATAAGGTGAGCTGAACTACAAGTGAAGGGCTTTTATAGGGTAGGAAGGATATACGTACGCTTTACATAAGTTTGGAGACTACGTACAAATGGAATTTGAAAAAATAGTGACTCGATCAGATGCTTCCATTATTGAGTACTGCAATATGATTTCACATCAGCTGTTGTGGACCTTGTGGTGGTTTCACTTTCACACTTTAATTTATCAAGTCTTGTTTTCCCATTAATGCTTTTGCTTTTCTATGTCTTCCACTTGCAACAGATAAGTTAGGTGGCCACAGTGTGTGGGTTAGTGGAAATATTGTGTGAGGACCAAGTCAAGTCAAGCAAGTTCCTCTCTATGAAAATACTTTTCCTCGAAACAAACGGGCTAATTAAGACCACAAGTGATTTTGTTCATAAATCCAAAATGTATGCTAATTAACTTGGAGAAAATATTTTCTGAGGGCCAAGTCAAGTACGTTTCACATGCTTTCCTACGCCCAAATAGAAAAACTGATAAAAATGATAATTAAAGCACTTTCTATAATGTCTTATTTTTGCATTTCCTAAATGCTTTTGTGAAAGGAGTAATGTTATCTCCACTAATTTATCACATATTTTATCATTGACATAATGTGCTATAAGTAGTTTAATTTTTTGATTTTTTTGTGTTTGAAATAAAAAACTACTTAAAATACGTTACATTAACCTGTTTAACCAAGGGTGAACAATAACATTAACCAGGTTTTTGGTACTAGAAGTATTACAAGGTCCTGTTTTTTGGGAAGCTAGGAACAATCAGTTAAGAACAGAATATTCTTTCACTCTAATAATATGTTCACATTTTATGGAAATAGTGGCTAGTGGAAAATAGTATGCAACCAAATAAATGAATTGTCATTCTATATGAATAATCATTCCAATACAAGGGTTTATATATACTAGGAGTAATGCTAGATACAATAATTTTATCCAACCATCATCTAACAGTGCTGATATGATACTCCTAATTAACCATTTGATTAATCATTGTTAAATAAAGATAAACCCATTCTATCTCGTACATACAACAATGCTAGAACCATATATATATATATATATATATATATATAAGCAATAATAATCAGAAGTGTATGTGGCCTTTTGGGCCTACTTAATGGGCTTAATTTAGATGTTTTTAACTCTTTCACATTTACAGTTTTTTGGTTAATAAACTGAGTTTTGTTGTGATTGTTAAGAAAATAATAATAATAATAATAATAATAATAATGATAATGATGTTGCTTCAGAAGGTTATGTCGTGGACCACGCGCTTGTAGAAAAAAGAAAAAGGAATTGTAATAGTTCATAAACATAACACGTTGTGGAAAAATTATATATAAAAAGTAAAGCTAAAAGTATACAAGATGAGACTAAAACAAAGTTAGAATTGTTGATAAAGATAACACGTTGTGGAAAAATTATAAAAAGTAAAGTTAAAGGTACAAGATCAGACTAAAACAAAGTTGCAATTGTTCATAAAGATAACGCGTTGTGGAAAAATTATAAAAAGTAAAGTTGAAAAAGTATACAAGATCAGACTAAACAACGTGGAGAACGTTTTCCAAAAATTAGAAAGTGCTTTCATTATTGGATTGCATTGTTTGTTCCAAAACCAACGATAAAAAAGTTATAAGTAGAAATACATAATATTACAAGCTGACTTGGATTGTTGTTAATTATAGGGTACATAGAACTGATTTTATATAGGACAGAAATTTCTTCTAAACCAGTTCGAAAGAAATATCCCCCAACTCATTTAAAATAATGCTAAATATCAATAAACATTAAATTTAGTTTAAGTTAGTAAACTGCTATTAATGGCTTTAATTATTTATAGACACTTGACACTATTTTAAATGGGTTGAAGAATATTTTCTCCATACTAGTTTAGAGGAAATTTCTGTCCTTTTATATATGAGCTCTTTATAAAAATTATTCTCATATTTGAAAAATCAAATAAGGTGAAAATAAAGACTCCAACACAAAAAGGGCTCTATCTTATGCTCGTAAGGATAATCATTTGCAGGGATTTTGTTAAATTAAAACATGACACGCATTGAAGTCTTTTTTTAATTTTTTTAATTTTTTAAAGTGGCATTCAAATCGTATTAATTAGCACGTAGCAAGTATGTCTTATTATGAGAGAACCAACGCACACCACTAAACTCTCTTTACAATTACTCTCTTTTCTCTTTTAGATTTTTTTTTTTTTAAAAAAAAAAATTAAGAAATTAAAATACTTTTTATTTTACTATTCAAATAAACTCTACAATAATTTTCCTTATTTTTTCAAATAAATGCTAAAGAAAAAGAGAGAGGAAACAGACAAAAGAAAAAGCCGTTTTTTATATTAAAATAATATTAAGATAAGCAAAAGTATTACCCTACCCTAAATTTAGACAACACTTTTGATTAACTTAGTGTTCCCTAATTAATTTAGAGAACACCACGAGAGTTTGTTGCATGTGGTATTTTAAGAATTTTCCATACATTTAAGGAAGAGAATAAAATTTAGAAAAGCTACTCCTAGTGCTTACGTCAATCTTTTGCAGTACAATGACGAGTTGTCTTCAATATGCCTATACGACTTACGGTCTTTTAAGTATTGAGAGCACCCAATACATACCAACTGGCAACTACAGTAGTTGGTTCCGTTCGTCCTTCGACTTCTGTTGTATTCTTCTTAAAGTTGATTCCCTTGAAAATATTTTCTGGTGTTTAAGGTGTACGAAAAATCACACACACATATATATGATTTTCTTATCAAAGTTGAACTTCCATTAATGTCCATCGATCATCCAACTATGTGAAGTACTTAATTAAAGACTATGGGCTGGTCCCAAAAATGTAACATGGAGTATTGAGGTCACTACAAGAATCTGTTTCATTAGCATCTACATTATTAATTAGCGGTGATATTTGACATATGGTTTATTACAATTTTTTGATTAATTATAAGTCTTAGTATTACTAACCACCAGTGTCTTGAGAAAAATGTTTGATATTATTAACCGTTTTCAATTTTAAGAGAATATAATATTTGATGGCGCTGTTCGCTATCAATTGTTAGTAAAACAAAAAAAACTCATACACATGCAAACTCACACAAATGGTGAGATATTACATTAAAATTTTTATAAGCTTACAATTCCATCAAGCACCATACAATTATGCTAAAACTTAAACATTTATGCTTAATTCCTCTAAAACAATTTATTTAACTAAATTTAAATTTATGACTTCCAATTCACCATTCTTGGAGTTTGCTACATCCTTCCAAAAATCTTCACAAACCAATCATATTTCCTTGTAATCAGAATTTGCCCAATAACAACTCCTATTACAAATCCACATCCATACCCTATAACAACTACTTTTCAACCAAATTCAAATGGGGACCCTGAGTTTTGACTCTTTTCAAAGGGAAAAGGTGAGGTTGGAGTGTACTTGTAATCTCCACATTTCTTTGATAAATGGTTCCCACACAATCCTGGATTACCTCCGAATGAAGTATTATGAAATGTGTCAAATTGATTTCCATGTTGTATAGGTCCTCTGAGATGATTGTTGGAGACATTAAAGGATGCAAGGAAAAAGAGTTGTGCAAGTTGTTGAGGTATCTCTCCTAGCAAATTGTTTTGGGAAAGGTTCATTGATTATGTATCTGCCAGGTTCCCTAAGATGATGGGATATGACCAGTGAGACCATTATTGGAAAAATTTAGCAAATGAAGTCCTTCAAGACTCTCTACAAGTTCTTGAATTTCTCCTCTAAATTTATTGCTTGAGAAATCAATGACCGTGAACACATCTTAGATTTTCTCATACTCCAATTCTATGCCTTTGTTTGTCATTATAATTGTGTATTGGACAACTGAAGCCAACCCGAATCCAATAAAATATAAATCCATGTATTTTGACTTATTTTCACCAACAACTTTCATAGCATTCCAATGTAGGAGATACTCTGCAGGCAAATTTCCAGAGAAACTATCTATTATGAGAGACATCAATAATATGCAACTTGGGGAATGTATAATTGGCTTCATGACTCTTTATTTGACCATAAAATCCATTAGAACGAAGGACAAGAACCTTCAACTGGGAAAGAGTTCTCAACCAGAAGGGAAAGGTATCAATGATCTTATTGTTACCAACATGAAGATATTCTAGCATCATACAATTTGCCATGGATCTTGGTAGCTGGCCTTGGAATTGATTTTCACTTAAGTCAATCAAGGTTAAGTTGCTTCCCTATGCCCATGTTTTTGGGATGGTGCCATTGAAGTTGTTTCTTCGTAGTTTAAGTATTGACAAAGAACTGAAATTTCCTAAACATGGATGAAGCATGCCAGACAAGTTGTTATAGGACAAATCAAGTATATAAAGTGAACTCAAATTGCAAATCAATGGCGACATTTCTCTTATCAAGTTCCGTTGGACTTGATAAATCTTGATAGATGGTTGTAGAATGGGGAGTGACCCTCACAGCCTGTTACTTCCAAGTAACAAAACTTCTAACTTAGACCATGGGAGAACAACTGGAGATTGTTCAAAGCCTATTAGAAAATTGTCAGAAAGGAATATAGCTAAAATAGCTTCTATACTTGCATTATACATCCATTTGGGTATAAAGCCTGTAAGATTGTTGTCTTGCAGCTCAAGCCAAGTCAATTTGTTTTGGTAACGTAAGAAATTTGGAAACTTCTGTAAGTTGCAAGAACCCACTCCTAGAGTGTGAAAATGTTGAAGAGTATCATTTGAATTGGCCTTGGTCAACAATGTCAAATTGTTGGATGATAGCATAAGCACACTAAAACTTTTGATCTTAAGAAACATGTCAAACTCTGGCATCCCAACCAATTTATTAAATGAGAGGTCCAGATAAATTAGTTGAGTTAGGTTATTTAACAAGGAAGAGGGGGTATGACCTGTAAGAGTATCCAGATCATTGAGTTGAGTGAGATTACTTAATGAAGGTGGGATAGATCCAGAGAAATGGCATTTCCGAAAATCTAAAAAATATAATGAACTTAGATTTCCAATTGAATTCGGTAGTTTACCATAAAAACTTGTGCCCTAGAGTGTCAAAAGCTCAAAAGAACTGTTAGAGTGAAATTCAGGTAAATGACCAATGAGATCTTCATTGTATGCTACAATAAGATTCCGTAGATTTGGTAGCAAAAATATTTCAGTTGGAAATTCTCCCTGTAAGTAGCAGTATTGGAGATCCAAAGTTTCCAAATAAGATAAATTTGCCAAGCTTTTAGGCATTTGTTCATAAAAAAAAGAATCAGAGAGGTTGAGAGAGGTTAACCTCGAAAGAATATTGCTAACTCCAAATGGAATTTGAGAGTTACTGAAGTCATTATCAGCAAAATTAAGGCTTTGAAGTTGAAGAAGGCGGAAAAGGCTGCTGCTAGAGTTGATAGAACCATTGAGACAGCTGCTACTGAGATCAAGGCTGATCACATGACCTGTGTCCTCATTGCACTCAACCCCATCCCATAAGCAGCAATCATTGCTCCCTTCTTTTAGAGTCCACGATGCAACCTTAGGATATGCAGAAGGATCACCAGAAGCAGACATGTTAATGGTGAAGCTATCCTTGAATTGTAACAAGCCTGATCTCTCATCTTCAAGGCAAAGTGGCTGCTGAGAAGAGAAAGAGCCTGAGTAAAACAAGGAACACCGAGAGAAGAAAAAGGAAGTGCATGAACATGAACCGATACAAATAGTTATCCATCATCTTTTACTGCTCTTTTGATAAAGAAAGAACTACAAGTGAAGGGCTTTTATAAGCGTTACATAAGTTTGTACACCCAAGAATACGACTCATTCAAAACAAGATGTATTTTGAAAAAGTGTGACTCAATTATTGTAATCTATATGAAACAACCATGTAATCTAATCTTATACTACTTGTTGTTTTTCACTTATTGTTGAGAGAATTAATGAAAATCATGTGTAGACGAGGGCTGGGAAACGCGGTTTGAAGCGAAAGCACCTTGTTCCTTCCTATGAAAATATCTTACAAAGAGATAAACGAGCTTATGAGACCCCATGTGATTTTGTTCATGGATTCAAAATGTGCGCCTTGTAATTTCGAGAAAATATTGTACGAGGGCCAAGTCAAGTCAAGCACCTTTCACATGCTTTCCTGACCTCCAAATAGAGAAACAAAATAAGAGAGACCGAGAGCCAGTTTGTGTTATCTTGTAAATAAATGACGATTATATGGTAATTATAAATAGGTATTATCGAGAATATAAGAGGTTGGAATGGATAACCATCTCTTATTCTTTGTTTAGTGTGCAACCAAACAAATGAATGGCTATTTCATATGAATAACCATTCAATTCTAGATACTATAATTTTATCAAATCATTATCCAAAAATGATGACGTAGCACTCTCAATTAACTATTAAATTAATCATTGTTAAACAATAATAATAAAAAAAAAGTATTTAACAGTTGGTTATGAGTGCTATGTTAGCATATTGTTGGCTGAATGTTGTATAAAATTATATAGTATTTAGCATTACTAATATATACCTTATATGCCCAAATTTTGTGGTTTTCAACTGAAGTTGATTTTGTGAAGATCTGTGCTCGAGTCAACAAATGTGTCGAGTCTATCGACAAAGGCATCATGACATGGTCACCTTAAGCGAGAGCCTTGTCAACAAATATGTCGGATGAGCATCCTATACCATATCTTCAAGTAGCTAGTACTCTTACGGCGACACAATTAGGGCTATAAATAATTCAGTTCGTTCGAGAACTCGCTCAATATCCATTCAATTTAACTCTGCTCAAATTGTTACCGTAAAAATCTGCTTATTACAGTAAAATCTCGCAGAATTAGTAGGTGATAAATACCTCACACAACACACGAACAACAACTTGTTATCACACGTCAAGCTTATACGACTTGTGGTTTGTTAAGTATTGAGAGCACCGAATAAACCAAATCTAGTCGTTTACTCAATCAATAGGGAAAAACCACTATCCTCGACTACGTGCCAATACGACCGGTTAGTTGGTATATATCAACGACAGTCGTCGGTCCCATTCCTTCTTCTTCTTCTTCTTTTTCATTCAGTGCAACTTAAAGGCCGTTTCTTTGTTTTTTTATGCCTCAGTGAAGTTCAGAGGTCTGAAGCAAAACGAAGTGAGCCCAAAAGCTCCATATTCTTCGTTCACTGCATCCACAAAAGGTTAGTCCCATTGTTTTCATCAAGACCCACTTCCATTTCATTTACATTTTGTTGAATTTGGACGAAATAATTTGAATCAAACAATCGCTTTGGTTATACACCAAAGTTGTTCGGCTTGTTCGCGTACCAGAAGGAAACCCATTTTATCTGTTTTATGAAGAAATTATGAATAACAATTTTCCACTCCGTCGATTTTCGACTTTGCTGAATTCCTCTGTGAAACCCACGATCCCTGCGAATTTTGGAGAAAGGAAGTGGAAACCAATTCCAATACCCCACCGAACAGTCCCTGAGCCCAGAGGTCAAGACCTTGATTTCATAAACGTTGCACACAGCCACCTAATTCACTCTGATTGGGCTAAGCTCAGTTCGTTATCAACCGATCTAACACCCCTCAGAGTGAAACATGTATTGCTCAAGATTCAGAAGGACCATGTTCTTTCCCTCGAGTTTTTCAACTGGGCTGGGATTCAAAAGCCCAGTTGCCATTCCCTCGAAATTCATTCCATAATTCTCCACATTCTCACAAAAAACCGGAAATTCAAATCTGCAGAGTCCATTTTGAGGAACATTATTGTATCTGGTTCCACAGATGTACCCTCCAATCTGTTTGAAGAAATGCTACACTCGTACCGCTTGTGTCATTCTTCGCCTCGTGTTTTTGACTCACTTTTCAAGACTTTTGCGCATATGAAGAAGTTTAGGGATGCCACTGATACTTTTTGTCGAATGAAGGATTATGGATTTTTCCCTACTATTGAGTCGTGTAATGCCTACATGAGCTCTTTGCTTGATTTGCACAGGATGGATATTACTTTGGCATTCTACAGAGAAATGCGGCGTCATAGGATTTCTCCAAATGTTTATACTCTTAATATGATCATGCGCGCTTACTGTAAATTGGGAAAATTGGAGAAGGCTGTTGAGGCATTTAGGGAGATGGAGAGCATGGGTTTTAGACCGAATACTGCATCTTATAACACATTGATTGCAGGACATTGCAGTAAGGGTCTATTGAGCTTTGCAGTAAAGTTTAAAAACTCAATGGAAAGGAGTGGGGTGCACCAGGATGTGGTTACATTTAACACGCTTATCCATGGATTTTGCAAGGAAGGGAAATTACATGAAGCTAATAGAGTTTTCATTGAGATGAAGGCCGCAAATGTTACTCCTAATATTGTGACCTACAATACCTTGATAAATGGGTATAGCCAAGTGGGTAATAGTGAGATGGGCAGCAAGCTTTATGAGGAGATGTTGAGGAATCAAGTTAAGGCTGATATTTTAACGTATAATGCCTTGATATTTGGACTATGCAAGGAGGGTAAGACAAAGAAAGCGGCATATCTGGTTAAGGAACTTGATAAGCATAACTTAGTGCCAAATGCCTCAACGTTTTCTGCCCTTATTTGTGGTCAGTGCATGAGAAAGAACTCCGAACGTGCCTTTCAAATATATAAAAGCATGTTAAGGAGTGGTTGCCATCCAAATGCACATACTTTCAAAATGTTGGTATCAACTTTCTGCAAAAATGAGGACTTTGATGGAGCAGTCCAAGTCTTGAAGGAAATGTTTGAGAGATCAATGGCTCCTGATTCAGGCATTTTATCTGAGATTTGCAGTGGGCTTTGCCAGTGTGGAAAAATTGAAGAGGCAAAGATGTTATGTAGTGAGATGGAAGCTAGAGGTCTTATGCCAGCAGGCTTTGACAAATCCGAAACCACCAACTTTGGTGCCTAGTATGAGAAGAAAGCATTTGGAGGTAAATGCTAAGGGTGTATGCACCTAAGCTTTCCATGTAACTTATAAAGGTTGTGTTGTTGTAAATTGACCTCTTCTTGCGCCTGATCTCACCTTGTAACTTGTAAATCTTAGCTTTTAGTGGGAACTACACTTTTTACTTTGAGAGCAAAACTAAAGCAAGCTGTATAATCTTCCATTGTTTTATTTTTACTGTGAAAAGCAAGTATAATGATTTCTTACATTAAGGTTGCAAATTTGGTGCTCTGCTTCCTAAGATTATTGTGTTCTTTATTTACCTTTTATCGAGGAGGAGGTACTAGGACCATTTTTTCTGAATAGCACTAGGATGAATGGCAAAATTTTCCAGGTAGGACCACTTGTAGTTTGATGTCTATTGCTGTCATCCAGGTGTTTAAGGACCATTTCATGATTAATTTTCCGATATTGCAAGACTATCCTTACCCTGGGGGAGCTATTGAGTCAATTAGTGGAGTAACGGAAGTTCCTATTCACAACTCTGTAACTCCAGCTACTCCTACCTTGGCTACACCAAACCAAATCACCTTAACCTCTAGGAGGTAAGTTCAGTTCAGGAGGGTTTCACGTTAAGAAGCAAGGAGGCAAGGGCTCCAATAAAGGGGCCATCAAGTCAAACTCTCCATGAAGGAGGTACGGTTCAGTTACTTTCCCTCTTTTTGCTCATGCATTTTGTTTGTTACAATATCAGGAGTCTAAATAATCCCATTGAACAAAAATAAGTCTAAATTCTCCATCAAGGAGGTAGGGGTCAATAAAGCGAGGTGCGACATTGGAATTTGTTCAGGTAATTTTTTGTTTTTGCATTTTTTTTTGTCGACATATATTGGTCCTTTTCGGCACATATATATGTATAGAATACTAGAAATAGCTCTAGATTCATGCAAGGTGATGATGATGGTTTCTCATCGTCCCCATGGGAGCATGTTGTCAATTGCTTCTCTATTGGAGACTTCCCCTCAACAAGATGGATGGTGGTGGTCCCTATAAGAGCATATGTTTTGATTGCTTCTCAATTGGAGACTTGCCCCACGTTGGATAGAAATCAAAATAGGATTCAATTGGAAACTTGTTCCACATTGGATAGCAACCATAATAGGATTCAATTCGAGACTTCCCGAAATATTCATCTCTCCAACACTTCAAACTGGGTAATCGTTTGACCCTTTTTTTTTTAATTGTAATTGTACCAAACTGATCCTTAGGTGTCAAAACTATCTTAAAGATCCATGGAGTAAGCTATTTCTCCAAAATGGTCCCCGCCGTTAGCTGTTTGACCGAAACCATTAACACGCGACATAACTGATAACTTAGTCTATTGTAAAATAAAGTTTTTACCTTTAAAGTTAAAAAATAAAAAATTGGTCACCCCTCCATAGGGTGGGGTGGTCAGCCACCTTTCCCCGTTACATTGGTACTCATAGATATGAGTTCTTCAATTTAGTCCTTTTTTTATTTCTTTCTTTGGGTTTATTCAGTTGGGTCTCTTCAACTCGGAAATGGTAAGAGACCTCACAATTGGCTAACATCATTTATTTTTTTTGCAAGTCCTATGATCAGATTCAATCTAATGCAAACTCAAATTAGAGAAACAATGTCGTTTCGATTGCTGTGAACAATTTGCACTTACCAAATCACATTGTCCATTGGTACTCCAAGAATAGAGGCCGGCAGCACTATCAGGGCAAGGTATATCTACAACATCTCTCATAAACATGCCATAAAACTGTTGGTTCTTAGATCCAAGCGTAATGGGACATTTGTTTCTCGAGTTAGATCCTTTTTTTTTTAATATTTTTTTTCTACGTTTGATTTGGCATTTGTTGACGTGGTATTGACATTGGATGCTGTTAACTTTGACGGTAAAGTTACAAAGAGACCTCCTTGAAGCTTGAATAAAACTTAAGGACTTTATTCTTTAAATTGGAAACCCAATTGAGTAAACCCAAATTAGGTAAAAACCTTGGGGCATTTTCAAATTTATTGAAGGACTGAGGAGTTTTTTTTTTTCACTTTTCTTTTTGTGGGGGCGACTCGGTCTTCCTCTCTTCGCAACTGGCATGGTAGATGATGCTGGTCTCTCCTCTTTTCCAAATGAACATGCATTTCTATTGCTTCTCAATTAGAGACTTCCTAACATATGTTGTAATTAAAACAAGACTCAATTGGAGATTTTGCCGAGGTGAATGATGGTTGTTGGGAACATGCATGTTGATTGCTTCTCAATTAGAGGCTTCCTCACATTTGTAGCTGTGAAAACAAGGCCCAATTGGAGACATCCCCATATATTTATCTCTCCAACATTTCAAACTCTAAAATGGTTAGGCATTTTTATTCATTTATGTATTTATTTATTTATTAAGCTACCTTTCCAGGGAGCAGAATCAGGGAATAGAAGATGGAGTTGTTTGGTGACAGTGGTAGAAGGGACAAGGCACGACCAGTTAAAGCATGTGCTTAAGTGCTAACACATCGGTCCCTTCCTGTTGTACTGCTCAAATTACTGCATGAAAATCCAGCTATTCTCATGCTTGGAGCACAGCAAAGTTTGATTGGAGTACTTGCTTTCTAAAACAATTTCAAGTAATCTTGTGAGCAGGGAACCTCTGTGATTGAAAGCAATCAGCATCAATCCAACATTCTGGGTCTCTCCCTATTGCCCCCACATTAATGATGACTTTTGTCTTCGTTGGTATGTCATATCCACTCATTTTACATCTTTCCTTGGATTCTCTTATTAGTAAGGGAACAGGAGGATGTAATCTTAAAGTTTCTTTGATCATATTTCGCGAAATCTAACTGCTGCATGTCTTTCCCTTCCAATTTTCTCTTCCCTATCAGGACCTGTCGCACTTCTGCTTGTGCCTTCTCCATTATTCTTGGGTTTCTTATCAGCTCAGACATTGGCCATTCTAAGGTAGTTGCTGAACTCTCACCTGCTCCAATATAGATGTCCTGAAAAAGATTGAACTAACATTAAGCCATATCAACATCATCGAGTTGGTATGCCCATTCTGTTTTGTTGACTGTTTTGGGTGGGCTGCTGTTATTTGGGTTGTGTGGTTGACAAAAGTGTACTTATATTGTTTCTGTTTTTGTGCAGATTTGTTTGTGGTATAGTGTGCTCCAATGGTATAGATTGGGAAGATTTTTGTATATATGTTGTTTTGCTTTAGTTCTTTGTAACTTTGTTCCAGTGAGTTTTGCTTGCCGGAGAGAGTTTTTGTTCGGGTTTGTGGAATGGAAAATTCATCCAAAATAAATAAATAAATAAATAAAAGACTGTAAATCTCGTAAGTATTCATTTTGACTTCTGCACTTTTCTCCAAATGCTGCGCCCTAGAAATTGAAGTGTTTGTGAGGGACAATAACTTGTTGCTGAGATTAATGGGAAGTCCCTAAGATGAGGACATGGATTCGGTAAGATTCCATACCTCTTCTTCTCTTATTGATCCATCTAAATAAGTGGTGAATGCATAGGTAGACCTACTAAAAATGAATGCAACGATATGATTCTTTCAAAGTTTTAATGAACATCTAAGTTATGTTTTTTCCTCTTATTTTCTTGTGGGTGAATATATGATCACCTTAAATGGACAACCTACTGTAAAGTTGTGGTCTTCCAAAATTAAAAATCTCTAAATTCATGTGAGAATTATTAAAATAAGGAAAGGAAAATACAGACACATGCAAACTTACACACAAATTGTAAGATATTACATTGAAATTTTTACTGGTTTACAATTCCATCAAGCACCACATAATAATGCAAGAAACATAAACATTTATACCTTTCCTAAAACATTTTATTTAACTAAATTTAAATTTGATACTTTCTTCAATTCACCATTCTTCAAGTGTACTACATCCTTCCAAAAATCTTCACAAACCAATCATACTTCCTTGCAATTACAATTTGCCCCATAACAACTCCTATCACAAATCCGCATCCATATCCTATGACAACTATTTTTCAACCAAATTCAAATGGAGACTCTGAGCTTTGATTCTCTCCAAAGGGAGAAGGTGGTGTGTACTCGAAATTTTCACATTTCTTTGATAGCGGGCTTCCACACAATCCTGAATTACCTCCAAATGAACTATTCTGAAATGTGTCAAATTGATTTCCATGTGGTATAAATCATGTGAGACAGTTGTTGGAGACATTAAAGTACTCAAGGGAAAAGAGTTGTGTTAGTTGTGGAGGTATCTCTCCAAACAACTTGTTTTTGGAATGATCCATTGATTCTATATTTCGCAAGTTCCCCAAGGATGGGGGGATATAACCAGTGAGGGCATTATTTGAAAGATTTAGTGAATGAAGTCCTTTAAGAGTTCCTAGGAGCTTTGGAATCTCTCCTTCAAATTTATTGCTTGAGAAATCAATGACCGTGAACAGATCTTGGATTTTATCATACTCCAAATTTAAGCCTTTGTTTGTCACTGTAACTGTGCAAAGGACAGTACCATTGAAGGAGCCGTCTCTGCTAGTAATATCTAGCTCCATGTATATCAACTGATTTGCACCAACAACTTTCATGGCATTCCAATATAGGAAATACTCGGTGGGCAAATTTCCAGAGAAACTATTTTGAGAGAGATCAATGATATGCAACTTAGAGAATGTATAATTGATTAGAGGACTCTGTATTGCACCTTGGAATGCATTAGAACGGAGGACGAGAACCTTCAATCGAGAAAGATTTCCCAACCAAAATGGAAAGGTATCATTGATTTGATTGTTACCAACATGAAGGTAACTCTAACATCATACAATTAGCCATGGATCTTGGTAGCTGACCTTGCAATTGGTTTTCACTTAAGTCAATCATCTTTAAGCCACTTCCCTTTGACCACGTTTTTGGGATGGTGCCATGGAAGTCGTTGCTTCGTAGTTGAAGTACTAACAAAGGAGAACTAAAGTTTCCTAAACATGGAGGAAGCATGCCACTCAAGTTGTTATAGGACAAATCAAGTAGTTCAAGTGAACTCAGATTGCAAATCAACAACGATGACATTTCTCTTATGAAGTTCCTTTGGACTCGATAAATCGTGGTAGATGGTGGTGGAATTGGGAGTGATCCTTGCAACGAGTTATTGCCAAGATCTAAACTTGATAGTTTAGACCATGGGAGAACTATTGGTGATTGTTCAAAGCCTACTAGAAAATTTTCAGAAAGGTTTATAAACTCAAGAGATTCTATACTTGCATTATAAAACCATTTGGGTATTAGGCCTTGAAGATTGTTGTGTGAGAGATGAAGAAAGCTCAATTTGTTTTGATTGCGTAAGAAATCTGGGAATTTTCGCAAGTTGCAAGAACTCAAATCTAGAGTTTCAAACTGTTGAAGAGTATCATTTGAATTGGCCTTGGTTAGCAATGTCAAATTGTTGGATGAAAGGTCCAACGAAGTTAAATTTTTGAAATTAAGAAACATGTCAAAATCCAGCATCCCACTCAAGTTATTTTCATTTAAGTAAAGATGCTCAATACTCTTGAGTTCAGAGAATGAACTCGGAATGGTACCTTCCAAGTTATTTCCTCCTAAGCCAAGAAGCTCAACACTCTTGAGTTCAGAGAATGAGCTCGGAATGGTCCCTTCCAAGTTATTTTCATCTAAGTAAAGAACCTCAATACTCCTGAGTTTAGAGAATGAGCTCGGAATGGTACCTTCCAAGTTATTGCTTCCTAAGTCAAGCAACTCAATACTCTTGAGTTCAGAGAATGAGCTCGGAATGGTACCTTCCAAGTTATTTTCTTCAAGCTTGAGAAAAGTTAGTTGGGTCATGTTACTTGGCAAGGAAGAAGGGATGTGACCTATAAGATTGTTCCATGACAAAATCAAAAGAGTGAGTTGGGTGAGGTTACTCAGTGAATGTGGGATAGATCCATTAAAATGGCATGTGTCAAAATCTAAAACATGTAAAGGCCTTAGGTTTCCGATTGAAGTTGGTAGTTTACTATAAAAACCTGTTTCGTAGAGTTCCAAAACCTCAAGAGAACTGTTAGAGTGAAATTCGGGCAATTGACCAATGAGATTCTCATTCTCTGCTATGCTAAGATCCCGAAGGTCTGGTAGCTGAAAAATTCTGTTTGGGAATTCCCCAAGCAATCCACAAAATGTTAGATGTAGAGTTTTCAAAGAAGATAAAATTGCCAAACTTTCAGGTACAACAGACGAGATATTGACATGAGAGAGTAAAAGTTCTTCTAGGCTTGTGAAGTTTTGGACAAAACTTCTCAGATCTCATCCAGTATATAAACCACCACTGGAAGACAGATCAAGGGAAGATAACTTGGAGAGTTGTGAAACTCTTGAAGGGATTTGTCTTGAAAACATGGATTGGGAGAGGTTGAGATGGGTTAGCCTCGAAAGATTGCCTACTTCAAATGGGATTTGGGAGTAGTTAAAGTCATTGTAGGCAAGGTTAAGACTTTGGAGGTGAATAAGGCTAAAAAGGCTACTGGTGGAATTGATAGAACCGTAGAGACAGCTGTCACTGAAGTCGAGGCCAATTACATGACCTGTGGCCTCATCGCACTCCACCCCATCCCACGAGCAGCAATCACTTTTGTCTCCTTCTACTGTCCATGACACAACCTTTTCACAATTAGGATGAGGAGGATAATAATAATAATAAGAAGAAGAGGCATCTTCTTTGATGATAAAGCTTTCCTTGAATTGCAACGAGGCAGAGCTTTCATCATCATGACACAGGGGTTGCACAAAAGGAGAAGAAAGAGGGAGTATAAGATTCAAGAGTGAAAGTAAGAAAAGCAAGCGCATGAAAATGAAGAGAGAAAGCGATAAGAAACCCCCCATTATGTTGGATTTAGTGTTTCCTTAGATATGCTTGGAGGCTGGGGGTGAAGGTAGGAGAGAGCTTCAATTTATAGGCTGCACACAGATCTAGAGTGTTGTGCACCTAATAATATGAAAGCTCAGGAGTCGCAAGCTAATTACAAATTGAGAAATGCTTGGCTTCATTAAAAAGTCTATCTTTCGGCCATTTTAATCCTAAGTGGCATGGTCAATTTTTCAGAAATTTATTAATGTATTGTTTAAAATCTATTAATTTTAAAATGGACCATGCCACCTAAGATTAAAATGACCAAAAGATGGACTTTTTAATGAAGTCAAACATTTCTCTTACAAATTAAGCGCAATGGACCAGACCACGTGGCACTCACTTGATGAAGTCAAGTCATTTGCGTGTGCCTCCAATCTGAAATGAACAGTTGGATTGGATGAGATACAAGTAATTCATGCGGTGTGAGTCTTGTGCAGTTAATATGAAGGGTTGGGGAGATGAGAAATAATTCATTTATGTGGCGTTTCTTTCACACACTCAAATACAACTCACGCTCGTTGGTCAAACTAGCTGTCACTCTCTCCTCTCTGCCAATTAATTAAAGGATACAAATTTCTTTCAAACTCTCTTCTCTCCTAATTAATTGAAAGAAGACAAAATTTCTATGAATGGAAGGAAATTTCTTTCAACTCACTCTAATAAATGTCAAATGTCTTCTAACATGTTTCGGTCCTTAGGTTGTATAGAAATTTCCTCAAAACCAGTTTGTAAAAAATTTGTGTCCCTTTAAGTTAGTAGAAAGTTAATAAATGATTGTTAAGAATGTTTAAAAAAAAAAAAAAAATGTGCGTCTCATATGTTAAGAGGGGAAAAGGATCCTCACCATTTCAAGTCTCCTTCATTTCCTCTATTTAGTGCATTTTGAAGAATAGTGTTGTCCAAAAATTTTATCTACATATGTAACATATTTTAGGGTTTAGACAACACTACTTTTTAAAATGCACTAAATTAAAGAAATTGAAGAGATTTGAAATGGAGAGGATCATTTTTTCTGTTAGAAGACACTTAACATTTATTAGAGTGAGAAAATTTCCTCGAAACTTCTGTCGTTAATGAAATTTTATTGGTCCTATGAAGACTTTAACTAGCTTAATTTCCAACTTCTTTTTAATCCCATTACCAATATCTTTTTTATTCTAAGCACCAAATTACTTTCGCTAAAGTAGACTGTTTCCAGTAAAATACAAAATTGGAAAGTAACAAACGTGTTCTTGGCGCTAAATGCTATTTATTTTTTTATTTTTTAAGTAGGTGATTCCCTTGGTAGTCAAGTAGTCAAGAGGTTAGGTAAAATATTAAAAAATTAAATAAAAATCTAAAAGGTAACGAACGTAGTCTTAGTTCTAAATTGCTTTTTATAAAGTAGATGCTGCCGCATTGCTAGTGAAGAAAATTTTCTTTCTTATATCTCTCCTCTAATAAAAAATGCTAAGTCGGATGTAGGTTCTTTAAATGATTGAATAGATAAAATAAAAAAAAATGTGGTCTTTTAGCTAAAATTTAGCTAAATATTTATTGAGCCAAGAGCCAAACACTTTGTGTCTATCAAATATATATAAATACAATCGTATATGCTCAGTTTTGGATATCAACCAAAACATATTCTCAAAACTTTCATTATAATCATGTGTTCTAATTTTATTTTTTTTTTAATAATTTTCACATAGGACCAGGAGGACACGGAAAAAACACTAAGAAAGAACCTAGCATATCCCAAAATAATTCTCAAAATAAAATCTAAAGAATATCTTATCCCTATCGATCGAATTAGAATGCATGAGAGACCTCTATTTAAGAGCACATACTTAGAATGAAAGTTTTGAGAATATGTTTTGGTTGATATCCAAAAAAGAGCATATTCGAGTGTAACACCTTGGTCTCATATTGGGAAGATGAGAAGTAGCATACATAGAGTGGATGATTTATAAATAAAGTCATAGGTGCTAAGTCCTATATTGCCTAGTTACAAGTGTTTGGCTCTTTGCCATCTAGGGCAATTTAGTGCTAAGACCACTTTTGTTACTTTTCAATTTTTTCTTACCTACTTTAGAAAAATCAGTTTAGCGCTTCCTTTTTGTTGAGAAACGGTTTAAGCTCTTGACCAGAAGGGCAGCATTACTTTAGAAAAAACACTTTAGCAGTAAGACCACCTTTGTTATTTATTATTATTATTTTTGGCTGAGAAACAGCCTAATCTCTCGACCAGAAAGAAAATCACTTAGCGCCAAGACCACGTTTGTTACTTCAAAATTTATTTATTAGAAACAGCCTAACTGGCCTCTTGACCGGGGTGGGGGGCTGCCTTACCTACTTTGGAAAAACCATATTATCCAAAAAATAATAATAATAATAATAATAATAATAATAATAATAAAGTTTTAGGAAATATGTTGATAATGTACACGTAGCTACATTTGATAGGTTAAAACATGACTTTTTTTATTACGTATTTTCTAGTGTTCTTCTTGTACTAAGTGAATATTATTTTCTAGGGATATGCTAGGTGCTCTCCTAGTATTCTTCTCGTGTCCTCCTAATCCTATGTGAAAATTATTTTATAAAAATCAAGTGAGAGAAATAAGAACAACTTTCTTTTTTGTTTTTTATAAAATAATTTTCACATAGGATCAGTAGGACACGAAAAGAACTTTAGGAGAGCACCTAGCATTTCCCAATTATATTTTATACATTACCTTAAAAAAAATGGTTAATAACTTTTTTGGTACCTCGGTTTTAACGTTTTTATTTTTTCTCCCTTAAGTTTTCAAACCAGTCAAATCTGGTACCTCACCTATGGGAAAAGATAAAATCGATACGTCATTTAGTTTATGTGAGAGAAAATTAATGGAATTCCACGTGTCACTCTCGTAATACGCCACATGTCCTATAAATTAAAATAATAATAAAAAATAAATAAACTAAACCTTTTTTTAGAAAAAAAAAAAAAAAGTGAAAATTGTATGGGGTGGTTGACCACTCCATTTTGGCCAATTGGGTGGCCGGCCACCCCCATTTTGGCCTTCAGCCACCACAAGGGGTAAAAAAGGGGTGGCTGAAACCCACCCATTTGGCCTTGGGGTGGCTGAACCACCACCAGAGGAGCCATTGGGTGGCTGCCAAGCTGCACAATGGCCTCTGATGATGGTCTGACTGCCTCAGTAACTAAAATGGGGTGAAATACAATTTTTCGGACTTTTTTTTTTTTTTAGGTTTAGTTTTTTTTTATTATTATTTTATTATTTTTAATTTTTAGGACATGTGGTGTATTATGAGAGTGACATGTGTAATTCTGTTAATTTTCTCTCACATAAACTAACGGGATGTATTGATTTTGTCTTTACCCATAAGTGAGGTATCAGATTTGACTGGTTTGGATACTAGGGAGGAAAAAATAAAATCGTTAAAACCAAGGTACCAAAAAAATTATTAACCATAAAAAAAATGCAAATATATGATTCTTTTAAAGTTTTAATTAATGCAAAGGTATACCTACCAAAAAATGGATTTGGCTTCTATGCGGTAGTTTGCACTACCGCATAGCTGCGGTAGTTCAAAACTGCACCAGAATAATTGTGTGCCCCACCTACTAATAATTAAAAATATTAAAACTTTAAAAAAATATTAAAAAACAAGAAAATATTAAAAAGAAAAGTAGAAAAAACCTGAGAAAAGAAAGGGGTGGTTTGAGCCACCTATCATGGCAGTGCAGGTGTGGACAAACCACCCATGGCCAGTGGGGTTATCCGACCACCCAAAGGAGCAAAAAAAAAAAAAAAAAAAAAAGGTTTGGATTTTGGTGGTGGCCGGACCACCACAAGGGATGGGGAAGTTCAGCAAGCCCCATATTAGTGTGGGGTGGCCGAAACCACCCCAAAAACCAAATCTAAATTGCATCGCCCTTGGGGGTGGTCCGGCCACCCCCAAAAACCAAACCCAACTTTTTTTTCTCTTCTTTTGCCCTTTTGGGGGTGGCCCAATGGCCATGGGGTGGTTTGTCCACCCCCAAACCAGCCATGATAGATGGCTCTAGCCATCCCTTTCTTTTCTATATTTTTTTCAACTTTTCTTTTTAATATTTTTAATATTTTAATATTTTATTGTTTATCGTTTTTAATATTTTTTAAGGTTTTAATATTTTTAATTATTAGTGGGCGGGGCCCACAATTATTCCTGTTCAAAACTGTACCAAAACAGTGCAGTTTTGAATTACTGTAGCTATGCGGTAGTTTGCACTACCGCATAGAAGCCAATCCCAAAAAAATAATGCAAATATATCATTTAGGAATGATTTCTAATTTGCGACACAAATTAGGAACAAAGCCAAGAAACAAAGAAAGTTGTTTGAATTAAGGAAAAATAGGAAAGCATAGACACCTGCAAACTTACACGCACAAATCGTCAGATATTACATTGAAATTTGTATTGGCTTACAATTCCAACAAGCACCATATAATAATGCTAGAAACATAAACATTTATTATTTATCTTAAACATTTTCTTTAACTGAATTTAAATCTATGACTTTCTCCAATTCACCAATCTTCGAGTTTGCTACATCTTTTCAAAAGTCTTCACCAACCAATCATATTTTCTTTCAATAAAAAATTTTCAAATAGCAACTTCTATTACAAATCCACATACATAACCTATTACAACTACTTTCCAAAAAAATGTAAAGGAAGCCTTTGAGCTTTGATTTTCTTCAAAGAGAGAAGGTAAAGTTGGAGTATACCTGAAATTTTCACATTTCTTTGATAAAGGGCTTCCACACAATCTTGGATTGCCTCCAAATGTATCAAATTGATTTACGTGTGCTATAAGTCTTGTCAAACACTTGTTCAGACATTAAATGATTCAAGAATACTTAGATTACAAATCAATGTGACATTTCTCTTATCAAGTTCATTTCGACTTGATAAATCTTTGTAGATGGTGGTGGAATTGGGACTGATCCTTGCAGCATGTTACTGCCAAGATCTAAACTTTCTAGAATAACCAAGGGAGAACAATTGGAGATTGTCCAAAGCCTATTAGAGAATTGTCCTAAAGGCTTAGAGCCTCTAAGCCATTATGTACTTTCATTATATACATCCATCTGGGTATTAAGTCTCGAATATTGTTGTCTCACAGCCCAAGCCAACCCAATTTGTTTTGGTTGCATAAGAAATTTGGGAACTTATATAAGTTACGAGCACCCAATCCTAGAATGTTAAACTGTTCAAGAGTATCATTTGAATTGGCATTGATTAGCAATGTCAAATTGTTGTCTTGTAGCTAGGGCAAACCAACTTAAACTTTTGAGCTTAAGAAACATATCAAATTCTAGCATTCCACTCAATTTATTGGCTAAAATTTGGTCCAAATAAGTTAGTTGAGTCAGGTTAGCTAAAAATGAAGAAGAGATGTGACCTATAAAAGTATTATATGACAGATCTAGCAGAGTTAGTTGGGTGAGATTACCGAGTGAATGTGAAATAGATCGAGAGAAATGGCAATCCCAAATAGTTAAAACATGTAAAGAACTTAATTTTTCAATTGAAGTTGGTAGTTTACTAAAAAAAAAAAAAAAAAAACACTTGTAAGCCGGAGTATCAAAACCTCAAGAGAATTGATTGAGTAAAATTCAGGCAAATAACCAATAGGATCTTGATTGTACGTTACTCTAAGGAACTGTAGGTTTGTTAGCAAAAAAAAAAAAAAAAATTTGGTTGGTAATTCTTCATGTACCGAGCAATTTTTTAGGATATTGACGCGAGAGAGTAAAAGTTCTTCTAGGCTAGTTAAGTTCTGGACTAAACTTCTTAGTTCACTTTTAGTATATAAACCATAATTACCGGACAAATCGAGAGAAGACAACTTAGAGAGGTGTGAAATCTCTAAGGGAATTTGTTCAGAAAGCACGGAGATTGAGAGGTTGAGATAGGTTAATTAGCCTCAAAAGATTGGCTGTTGTAGGACCACTTCTTACCCTGAATTTCTCGTAGCATTAATTTCCATAACCAAATTAATGTCAAAAAGTATGACATATATAGATATATACCTTCTTCTCTCATCACACACCTTGATCTCCTTCTAATCAAAGCTGAACCTCCATTAATGTCCATCATCCAACTATGTGAAGTACTTTAAGAACTATATGGGCAGGTCCAAAAAATGTAACATGGAGCATTGGAGTCACTACAAGAATCTGTTTCATTAGCATCTACCTTATTAGCGGTGATATTTTACATATGGTTTATAGTAAAGTTCACATACTCCCCTCAAACTATCACCCCTCCAAACTTTTAATTATGACAATGTCTTCCTTAAACTACTAA
>NC_081545.1:1038482-1044936 GCF_901000735.1 Corylus avellana | reverse complement strand
TGAATCAGTTCTCATATATATATATATATATATACCTTCTTCTCTCATCACACCCCTTGATCTCCTTCCAATCATAGCTGAACCTCCATTAATGTCCATCATCCAACTGTGTGAAGTACTTCAAGGACTATATGGGCAGGTACAAAAAATGTAACATGGAGTATTGGAGTCACTACAAGAATCTGTTTCATTAGCATCTACCTTATTAGTGATGATATTTTACATATGGTTTAGAGTAAAGTTTACATACTCCCTTCAAACTACCACCCCACCAAACTTTTAATTGTGACAATGTCCTCCCTAAACTACCAAAATATTGTCAATATCCCCCCCAAGCTTAGCTAAAAGATAAAAATGCTCCTATATATTTCTCAATAAGACAAAAATGTCCACATAAGTTAAAAAAATTAAAATATTTTTTTAATTAAAAAAAAAAACGAAAATTTTAATTTAAAAAGAAAGATTTTTTTTTTTTAGGATATCTAAAAAAAAATTTTTTATTAAAAAAAAAAAAACTTTTTTTTTATTTAATTTTGTTTTAGAAAATGAAAATTTTAGTGAATATTAGTGTTAATATTCACTAAAATATTACGCGTGGTACGAGGATATGATTATGTGAATATTAGTGTTAATACGGTCATGTTTGCTTATAATTAACTGTAAATTGGGAAAATTGGAGGGCTTTTAAGGTGTTTAGGAACATGTAGATCATTATTTTAGACCAAATCCTGCATTTTAGAAAGAATATGGACGTTGACATAAATCAATAGGATCCATTTCTCCAGTAGTTCACTCTTCACACGTTGTTCTTAATTATTAGACCTTGATCTATATATAGATTCACTTTTCAAGTGGGCGCGCGATCCAATCTAATCTATGGCTTATGGGATTGGTTCAGCCATCTCAAGTGTCAATTTTAAAGTTTGATGACCTAAGCGTCAAATATGGAGTAAGTTAGGGAGAGCTAAGTGTATTTTTCTGATTAAAAAGTCAATTTTTAGTAAACACGAAAAACACTCAAACACATGCAAACTCATACAAATGGTGAGATATTACATTTAAATTTTTATAAACTCAGACACAGTCAATTGTTACGTTTGATGACGTCGTTCGGTGCCTCCGAAGCTGGGTTACCTCTTAGTGGGCCCACATGAAGGCACTGGGCTTTTACCTGGGTGAATGGGCCGTGGGCTTGATTGTCGGATACCAGGCCCAATGGCTTTAGGGCAAATTATGGTGTAACATATACCAAGCTTTTTTCTGCATCTTACACAAACTAAAGAGTAGCCCACTTTATCAGTTTTCTGAGGAAATTATGAATAATACAGTTTCGATCCACAGAAAAAAGACATACTCGTAGATGGTGGAAACGCGGAATTTGAAGCAATAATTAATGTCTAATTTACGTACCACTTTTTTGAGTGTGGAGTAGAAAAAGTAGTAAAATATATATTAACTATGAAAAATAAGTCTAACCTTTCGCAAAAGCACTTACTTTGTTACTTGGAGGAAATATTGTGTGAGGGGCCAAGGCAAGTCAAGTCAATTAAGCACCATTTTGTGTAACACTTTTCAAATAATATGAGGGGGAAACAATATTGTTCCAATTTGAGTATCTCGCCGAAGAATATGTGGTTTCGCTTTTCAAATAAAGCAGTTATTCTTATTTGATGGCAAATAAAGAACAACATGGGAAGATGGGTTTGCTTCCACCACTTCAATAATTTATTTATTTTTTGTCAGCACTTCTATTAAATTAATTACTTGCTATCATTTTTTTTATTATTATTATTTTGTTAATCCCATTACCAGTATCTTTTGCTAAGCACCAAATTGCTTTTGCTAAAGTAGGTGCTCCTCTTGCTGATTAAGTGGTACGTTGGGCTGTTTCCCATTAAAACAATAAATAAATGCAAAATAACATAAGTTGTTTTAGACTGTTAAAAAATCAGGCTAGACGAAGAGACAAAGTCTTAGAATCTTCTTAAGGAAAATGTGTTGGGGAAAAGATATAGGAATTGCAATAACAGATAATGTTCCTTACAAAACCATTAAAAAGAATTAGGGTAAAGCCCATAAATAATTTAAGGTTATCATATTTATTAGAATATTCATTGAATTTTAGAAAGTGATAAAATTGTTCTTTAAGCTTTCGGAGTTTATAAGACTAGTCCGTCCATCATGTACAGTACTTAAGCCACTCGTTACCTGTACAAAAAGTGTCATGTCTTACCCTATCAAATGTTGCTACGTCTACATTATCAACATATCTCCTAAAACTTTTTTTATTTTTTATTTATTTTTGGCTAATATGGTTTAATTTTTCTAAAGTAGGTGCCCCTGCTGATCAAGTGGTTAGGCTGTTTCTCATCAAAAAAAAAAAAAAAAAAAAAGGAAAGTAACAAACGCGGTCATAGCACTAAATTTTTTTTTTTTTTTTGGATGAACGGTCTTAGCACTAAATTGCTTTTAAATTTCTTATGTATTCATTACTTCAGATTGTTTCTGGTCTTTGCACTTCCTTAACAAACACTCTGTTTCTATCAAATATAAACACAATCGTATATGCTCTTTTTTGATATCCACCACAACATATTCTCAAAACTTTCAATATTCTAATCATGTGTTCTTAAATAGAGGTCCCTACTCACCCACTGTAGTTTCTCTCTCTGTTTTTTTTTTTTTTTTTTTTCTTGGTTAATATTGCATAGGATCCTTTAAATTTAATATATAACAAAAGAAGCTGTCTAAAATAAGGGGGAGAAAACACAGACACATGCAAACTCACACACACAAACACTAAGATATTACATTGAAACTTGTATAGGCTTACAAAAACATAAACATTTATACTTCAAAAAAAAAAAAAAAACATTTATAATTTATCTAAAACATTTTATTTAACTAAATTTAAATTTATGACCTTCTCCAACTCACCATTCTTTGAGTTTGCTACATCTTTCCAAAAGTCCTTACAAACCAATCATATTTCCTTGCTATCACAGTTTGCCCGATAACAACTCCTATTACAAATCCACATCCATACCCAATAACAACTACTTTCCAGCCAAAGTCAAATGGAGACTCTGAGCTCCGATTGTTTTCAAAGGGAGAAGGTGGATTTTGAGTGTAGTTGAAATCTCCACATTTTTTTGATAATGGGTTTCCACACAATCCTGGATTACCTCCAAATGAATTATTCTGAAATGTGTCAAATTGACTTCCATGTGGTATAGGTCCCGTGAGACAGTTGTTGGAGACATTAAAAGACGCAAGGAAAAAGAGTTGTGTAAGTTGTGGAGGTATCTCTCCAAGCAACTTGTTTTGGGAAAGGTCCATTGATTCAATATGTGCCAAGTTCCCCAAGGATGATGGAATATGACCATTGAGAGCATTATTGGAAAGATTTAGCACATGAAGTCCTTTAAGACTCCCCACAAGTTCTGGAATTTCTCCTTCAAATTGATTGCATGAGAAATCAATGACCCTTAACTCATCTTGTATTTTTTCATAATCTAACTTTCTGCCTTTGTTTGCCAATGTCACTGTGTAATCAACATTATCACCCCATCCGTCTATGTGAATCTCTCCCACCATGTATGATGAGTTATGTGGACCAACAACTTTCATGGCAATCCAATGCAGGAAATACTCGGCGGGTAAATTTCCAGAGATACTATTATGAGACAGATCAATGATATGCAACTCAGGGAATGTATAATTGATTTCAGGAATCTTTATTGCACCATGAAATGCATTAGAACGGATGATGAGGACCTTCAACTGAGAAAGAGTTCCCAACCAAAAGGGAAATGTATCATTGATTTGATTATTACCAACATGAAGGTACTCTAGCATCATGCAATTAGCTAATGATCTTGGTAGTTGACCTTGGAATTGGTTTTCACTCAAGTCAATCATCTTTAAGCTACTCCCCATTGCCCATGTTTTTGGGATGGTGCCATGAAAGTTGTTTCTTCGTAGTTGAAGTGTAAACAAAGAGCTGAAGTTTCCTAAACATGGATGAAGCTTGCCACTCAAGTTGTTATAGGACAAATCAAGCTCATAAAGTGAACTCAAATTGCAAATCAACGGTGACATTTCTCTTATCAAGTTCCTTTGGACTATATAAAACTTGATAGATGGCTGTGGAATGGGGAGTGATCCTTGCAGCATGTTCCTTTCAAGCAATAAGCTTTCTAAATTAGGCCATGGGAGAACAACTTGATATTGTTCAAAGCCTATTAGAAGATTGTCAGAAAGGATTAGAAAATGAAGAGCTTCTATACTAGTATTATACAACCATTTGGGTATTGGGCCTTGGAGATTGTTGCTACTTAGATCAAGAACACTCAATTTGTTTTGGTTGCGTAGAAAATCAGGGAACTTATGTAAGTTGCAAGAATCCAATCTTAGAGTATCCAACTGTGGAAGAGTGTCATTTGAATTGGCCTTGGTTTGCCATGTAAAATTGTTGGATGATAGCAGAAGCACACTTAAACTTTTGGTCTTAGGAAACATGTCAAACTCCAGCGTTCCACTCAAGTTATTGTATGAAAGGTCTAACAAAGTTAGTTGAGTCAAGTTAGCAAACAAGGAAGAAGGGATGTGGCTTGTAAGAGTGTTCTTTGACATAACTAGATAAGTGAGTTGGGTGAGATTACTCAGTGAAGGTGGGATAGATCCAGAGAAATGGTTATCTAGAAAATCTAAAACACGTAAAAACCTTAGGTTTCCGATTGAAGTCGGTAATTTACCATAAAAACTTGTTTCGTAGAGCACCAAAACCTCAAGAGAACTATTAGAGTGAAATTCGGGCAAATGACCAGTGAGATTCGAATTCCCTCCTATCCTAAGTTCCCGTAGGTTTGGTAGCTGAAAAATTCTTGTTGGGATAGATCCAGAGAAACGGCTACCTCCAAAATTTAGAACATGTAAAGAACTTAGGTTTCCAATTGAAGTTGGTAGTTTACCATAAAAACTTGTGTAGTCGAGTTCCAAAACCTCAAGAAAACTATTAGAGTGAAATTCGGGCAAATGACCAGTGAGATTCGAATTCCCTCCTATCCTAAGTTCCCGTAGGTTTGGTAGCTGAAAAATTCTTGTTGGGAATTCCCCATGCAATTCACAATTTTCTAGATTTAGAGTTGTCAAAGAAGACAAATTCTCCAAACTTTTAGGAACAGGGGACGAAATATTGATGTCAGTGAGTAAAAGGTCTTCCAGGGTAGTGAAGTTTTGAACTAGATTGTTCAAGTCACTTAGAGTATATAAACCATAATTACCAGACAGATCGATGGAAGACAACTTGGAGAGATGTGAAAGCTCTGAGGGGATTTGTCCTGAAAACACAGAGTAGGAGAGGTTAAGATAGGTTAGCCTCAAAAGATCGCCAACTCTAAATGGGATTTGAGAGCCATTGAAGTTGTTATGTGCAAGATTAAGCCTTTCAAGTTGACGAAGGCGGAAGAGGCTATTGCTGGAAGTAATAGAACCATAGAGAAAGCTGCTAGTGAGCTCAAGGCCAATGACATGACCTGTCTCCTCATTGCACTCAACCCCGTCCCATGAGCAGCAATCACTATTCCCTCCTTCTAGACTCCATGATGCAACATCCTTAGAATACCCAAAAGGATTATCAGAAGCAGACTTGTTTAGGATAAAACTATCCTTGAATTGCAACAAGGCAGATCTCTCATCATCATGACAAAGTGGCTGCAGAGAAGACAGAGAGGCAGTGAGTAAAACAAAGAACAATATTGAGAGAAGAAAAAGGAAGCGCACGAACATGAAGCGATACAAATAGGTATCCATGATGTTTTAGTATGTTTTTGGCTGTTTAATTTGATGAGGCCAGCTGAACTACAAGTGAAGGGGGTTTTATAGGGTAGGAAAGATATACATACACTTTACATAAGTTTGGCGACTCCAAATGGGATTTGAAAACAGGGTGACTCAGAAGCATCCATTATTGAGTACTGCAATATGATTTCACATCACTAGCTGTTGTGGTGGTTTCATTTTCACACTTTTTATCAAGTCTTGTTTTCCCATTTCTTTTAATTGCTTTTCTATGTCTTCCACTTGCTACTTATATGTTAGGTGTCCACAGCGTACGTGTTATAGAAAAGATTGGAAAAATTGGGTTAGAGGATGACGAAAAGACTTGGAAACTTGTTAACCACAATATAATCGTGTTGTAGAATTAAATATTGATGCGAAAATTAGAATAATTCAGGAATTGGGACTGATCCTTGCAGCATGTTACTGCCAAGATCTAAACTTTCTAGAATAACCAAGGGAGAACAATTGGAGATTGTCCAAAGCCTATTAGAGAATTATCCTAAAGGCTTAGAGCCTCTAAGCGATTATGTACTTTCATTATGTACATCCATCTGGGTATTAAGTCTCGAATATTGTTGTCTCACAACCCAAGCCAACTCAATTTGTTTTG
>NC_081545.1:999918-1038382 GCF_901000735.1 Corylus avellana | reverse complement strand
TCGTTCTCCGTTCTAATGCATTCCAAGGTTCAATAAAGAGTTTTGAAATCAACAATACATTCACTGAGTTGCATATCATTGATCTCTCTCAAAATAATTTCTCTGGAAATTTGCCCACAGAGTATTTCCGACATTGGAATGCCATGAACGTTGTTGGTGCAAATGAATTGAATTACATGGAGGTGAATTCTAGAAGAGACGGGTTTGGTAGCTCTATCCAATGCACAATCACAATTACAAACAAAGGCATAACGTTGAAGTATGAGAAAATCCTAGATGTGTTTAGGGTCCTTGATCTCTCAGGCAATAGATTTGATGGCGAAATTCCAGAACTTGTGGGGAGTCTTAAAGGACTTCATTCGCTAAATCTATCCAATAATACTCTCACTGGTCATATCCCACCATCTTTAGGGAACTTGACAAACCTAGAATCAATGGACCTTTCCCAAAACAAGTTATTTGGAGAGATACCTGCACAATTAACTCAACTCTTTTCTCTTGAATATTTCAATGTCTCCAACAACCGTCTCACAGGAGCTATACCACGTGGAAGTCAATTCGACACATTTCAAAATAATTCATTTGGAGGTAATCCAGGATTGTGTGGAAGCCCGTTGTCAAAGAAATGTGGAGATTTCAATTACACTCCAACTCCACCTTATCCCTTCGAAGAGAATCAAAGCTCCTCGTCTCCATTTGAATTTGGGTGGAAAGTAGTTGCCATAGGGTATGGATGTGGATTTGTTATAGGAGTTGTTATTGGGAAAATTGTTATTACAAGGAAGTATGGTTGGTTTGTGAAGATTTTTGGAAAGATGTAGCAAACTCAAAAAATGGTGACTGGAGAAGGCCATAAATTTGAATTTAGATAAATAAAATGTTTTAGAAAAGTGTAAATGTCTATGTTTCTTGCATGATTATAGGGTTCTTGATGGAATTGTAAGCGTATACAAATTTCATTGTAATATCTTACTATTTGTGTGTGAGTTTGCATCCGTTGTGTATGTTTTTGTTTTTTTTTTTTTTTTTCCTTATATTAAACAATCTTGTTTGTTTGTTTTACTAGTTTGTGTCGTGTAAATTAGAAACCATTGATGAATGAATCAGCAAAGTGTGTAAAGGTAAACCTTCAGCGAGCTGATTAGAACCCACGTATGAGAAACTCTCTCGCCAACCCTGTTATTCTTTATCGTCTTTTTCAATTGGAAACTTCTATAAAAATAACACATGACTGCCTCTCTCTCTGTCTCTATCTCTGTTGAAAAGTGTATAGTTTTCAGAGTTGATTTGCTCTTTCTTCTGTCTAAAGTTGTTAATTGTTTTGTTTGATTTCAATTGTAATTGTTCTTTAGTTTATAATGTGTTGTGTAGGTTGATTGTTAGCCGTGGGAGATTTTGGTGTTTGTCTTGAACCTTTAAATTAGGAATTTGTAAGGTGCTTTTTTGGCATCTACAAATGAAAAGACGAACTTGCAATAGAAAAGTAAAATCTCGGTCAGTGAATAGCAGAGCACTTTCCTAGAAACTGAATTCCATCTTTCTTGCACACGATGTTCCTCCATTTTTTTTTTTTTTTTGGAAAAACATGTATTTCAGGGAAAGTACTCTAATAAATAAATAAATAAGGTCAAACTAATTCATAGTATTGGAAATCAAAGGGAAGTTTCCAAACATGGGAATTGTGGGACATTCATGAAGGAATTTCTGCAGTCCGAAAGAAGTCTAACATGAGAATTGTGGACATTCATACATGCATTTCTGCAGAACAATAGATTTGGAGGAGAAATTCCATATCTCTTAGGCAGTCTAAGAGGACTTCATTTGCTCCATCTTTCCAACAATGCTGTTATTGGTCATTTTCCATAGACCTTTCTCGAAACAAGTTGTCCGGAATGATACCCCACAACTAGCATAGCTCAATTTTCTTTCATCTTTTGGAAATTTGTGAGTATAAGGAAGAATAATTGGTTCATGAAGACTCTTGGAAAGAGGCAACAAACTCCAAGAAGGGTGAATCGGAGGATGTAATTATAGAATTTGAGTTATTTGGATGAAATGTTTGCAAAAAATAAAATAAAATGCATATTTTCATATGCTTCGAGCATTATTATATGTACTTGAAAGAATTGGTAGCCTACCTAAAATTCAACAGATCTGTGTCTTATAATTTTTGTGTACGTGTCACAGAGTGAGTATGTGTTTTTCCTTAAAAATCGACGGAATGGAAAACAGATAAAATGGGTTTCTCTTTAGTTTGTGTAAGAAGCATAAAAAAGCTTGATATATATATATAACAAATCTGATTGTTTATATCACATTATTGACTTCATATATATTCAGCCAAATGGAAGTGGGTCTCAATGAAATCAATGGTATCAACCTTCGTCGAATGCAGAGACCAAAGAAAATGGAGCTCTTGATTTGAGTCCATTTTGCTCTGCTTCTGATGAGCTCTAACCCTTCAGCGAGGCATTATCACAAAAATAATCCAGCATCACATAAAAAGCTCCGCTAGACATCCTTGATTTAACTAACTGATCATCGGATTATATAAATACTAAAAGAAAAAAAAAAATCCTTTTGCGAGATCAAATATTTATTTCTTAAACGATCTCTTTTCTGCATGGGTATGGTGTCATAAAATTTTTAAATCCGTCTTTACTCCATTTTATCTACCACTTAGTTTTGCATAATGTAAGAATAAATAGTAAATCTCATGTGAAGGTTGTTTCTGTTTGTAATGATCCTTTTATTAAAATAATAATAATGATAATAATTATTAGAAGGTGGAGATCGTAAGGATACACCATCTCCAAACCCTCGAAAATTGATTGAGGAGCTTAATTGTTTGCATCTACGATCAAACATGGAAATTTTGGGTCCCAACAATTAATAAATATCTTGCTAAAGTTGTTGCAAGTTTGTGTGGTAGTGGCAAGGAGAGAAGGGAACCGTTCAATTCATTGATTTATTTCACTTTCTTCGTAAATTGGATATCCCATTTCTTTTGTGGGTGATATTGTACTGGGTATATTAGGTTAATGGGCTTTTGGCCTTGGTAGGTTAGTGGGCCTTTGACGTTTGAGTTGTAATGGGTCTTACCATATTATAGTTAGTATGATCCATATGCTTGTAGTTTTGATTAGTAGTCCTAAGGTCTTTATAAACAAGACCCAAAAAGCTGAACTGTTTGGATGTTAATAAAGGAGAAGTTATGGCAGCTTTAACAAGAGTGGATCCTTATCCAATGGCTGTTCTAAATTAATGTTGGAATGTGACTCTTTGGTTACAATTATGTCAATCAATTAGCCATCTCGTCTCTCATATTAGACATTTGCTCCTATCATTTTTGACATACAACTGAAACTTTAGCATTTTCAAGATTGGAATGCTGCAAAAGTTTCAAGAAGTGCAAACTTTCGTGCACACCATCTTATTAAGTGGGCCGCTACTAACCTTGTGTTTAGAAGCATTCTCAATACTACCCCCATCTTCTCTTCTATTGGGATCAATAGTGGGAAGGACCCCCTATATAACCCTTCCCTTTGTTTTGTATTTGCGTAGAAAAAAAAAAAAAAAAAACAAAAAAACCAAGAGAAGTATTAGGCATTCAAGACCCCAAAAAAAAATGTTACGTTCTTTTCATTATCTGTGTATTTATTTTTTAAGTTTGGTTTTTGGACGTTCACTGTAATTTGATTGTGAATTATTCCAATTTTACCATCATTCAATTCTACAACACAATATTGTTGTGGTTAACAATTAAGTTTCCGAGACTTTTCGTCATCCTCTAACCCAATTTTCCCAATCTTTTTCTACGGTACAGTGGAAGACATAGAAAAGCAAAAGCAATGGGAAAACTGTGGCCACCTAACTGAGTAGCAAGTTGAAGACAAAGAAAAGCATGCAAAAGCAATGAGAAAACAAGACTTGATAAATTAATTAAGCGTGAATGTTAAACGACCACAACAGCTAGGGCCTTCATGTGACATGATGTGAAATCGTAATGCACTCAATAATAATGGAAGCATCTAATTAGTCACACTTTTTTAAAATCCCATTTGGAGTCGATCTCCAAACTTAAATGTAACGCGTATATATATCCTTAATTACTAGGCTATAAAGGAATATTTATTTCTTTAAAAAATAAAAAATAAAAAATAACTATTTTTTAAGGAATACACTATTTTTCCAAAAAACCCACATTAGATTTTTTTTTTTTTCCAAACCCATATCATATATATATATATATATATATATATAAGCCGAATTACTCTCAGAAGTGCCTTAATATTGTGACATGTGAAAATTATTTTATAAAAAACAAAAAAGAAAATTGTTCTTATTTCTCTCACTTGATTTTTATAAAATAATTTTCACATAGGATCGAGAAGATACAAGAAGAATACTAGGAGAGCAACTAGCATATCCCTAAAAAATAATATCCACCTAGTACAAGAAGAACACTGGAAAATACCTAAAAAAAAAAGGTCATGTTTTAACCTATCAAATGTAGCTACATGTACATTATCAACGTATTTCCTAAAACTTTATTATTATTATTATTATTATTATTATTATTATTTGGTTAATATGGTTTTTCTAAAGTACGTAAGGCACCCTCCCGCTGGTCAAGAGGCCAGTTAGGCTGTTTCTCATAAATAAATTGGAAAGTAACAAACGTGGTCTTACTGCTAAAGTGTTTTTTCTAAAGTAGATGCTGCCCTTCTGGTCAAGAGGTTAGAGTTCTCAACAAAAAGGAACAAAAAGGAAGCGCTAAACTGATTTTTCTAAAGTAGGTAAGAAAAAATTGAAAAGTAACAAGCCAACACTCCGGTCTATCAAACATATATAAAGATATTTATTGTAATAACTCAGAAAAAAGCGTTAGTCACATATACTCTATTACCTCAAAATGATTAGTTAATTTGGAGCTTCTCTAAAATTTATTATAAAGCCATGTTTTACCTAGTAACTACGCAATGTAAAACTTAGCACCTATAATTATTTTTATAAACCATCCACTCTATGTAGGCAATATATATATCAAGTTCTAATAATTAAGAATAACGTATGAAGAGTGAACTACCGTAGAAATGGATCCTATTGATTTATGTCAACGTCCATATTCTTTCTAAAATGCAGCATTTGGTCTAAAATAATGATATACATCTTCCTAAACACCTTAACAGCCTTCTCCAATTTCCCCAATTTACAGTTAATTATAAGCAAACATGACCGTATTAACACTAATATTCACATAATCATTTCCTTGGACCACGCGTTAAATGGTTTTTGTTTTTATTTTTGGGTTAAATGCTTAAAACCTCCTAGAATTTAGTAACTTTATTTTATCTCCTCTGGAGTTTGGTTTTTATCACAGAAGGTTCCTATGGTTTTGATAAATAACCAAGTTAGTCTCTCCGTCAGTTGATCGTTAGTTGACCTAACGAAATTCTATGTGGACCAATCAGATGTTGACACATGGCACCTACTTAATTTTTTTTTAATTAAAAAAAAATTGTATTTAAAAAAAAAACAAAAAAACAAAAAGAAAAGGAAAAAAAATCGGCCACCCCTTTTGGCCATGGGGGTGGCCTGGCCACCCCCATTTGGCCGGATGGGGGTGGCTCGGCCACCCCCTTGGTGCCCAAGGGGGTGGCTGAACCCACCCTCAGTGGGTACTGGGGGTGGCTCGGCCACCCTGTTGGAGCCAAGGGGGTGGCTAGGCCACCCCCATGGCCAAAGGGGGTGGCCGAGCCACCCCCAAATGGCCAAGAGTCACCCCCAATTTTTTTTTTCTTTTCTTTTTGTAAAAAATACATTTTTTTAATTTAAAAAAAAAATTAAAAAAATTAAGTAGGTTCTACGTGTTAACATCTGATTGGTTCACATGGAATTCCGTTAGGTCAACTGATGGAGGGACTAACTTGATCATTTATCAAAACTACAAGAACTTCCTATAATAAAAACCAAATAAAAAATAATAATAAAATTACCAAATCCTAGGAGTATCAAGTATTTATCCCTTTCATTTTTTTTATTATCTTTTTGTTATGCCAACAAGCAGGAATAGTTTGTGTAAAACCAATGTGATTGTTTATATCAAATTATAATTTCCTCTGAATCTTAGATGTGGATCTTGACGAAATCAAAGGGACTGACATTTGTTGACAGTTTCTACTAATAAAAAAAAAAAAATAATCTAAGAATTGATTGATATGATAACATTATGTCAATGTGGGATAGTATAAAATAAAAATATGATATATTACATTACTTAATAGCAAACAGTGCCTTCAAATATTATATTCTCTTAAAATTGTAAATAATATCAAACATTTATCTCAAGACACTGGTGGTTAGTAATACTAAGACCTATAATTAATCAAATAATTTTAATAAACCATGATGTCAAATATCACTGCTAATAATGTAGATGATGATGAAACAGATTCTTATAGTGACTCTAATACTCCATGTTACATTTTTGGACCTGCCCATAGTCATTAATTAAGTACTTCACATAGTTGGATGATGGATGGACATTAATGGAGGTCCAGCTATGATAAGAAGGAGATCAAGAGGTGTGATGAGAGAAAAAGGTACATGTGAGAAGTAGGGAATGAGCGCATGGAAATTGAAAGTATGATGATAGAAGAAGGTACATATTTATGTCATAATACTTTTTGACATTAATTTGGTTCTGGAAATTAATTAATGCTATGAGAAGTACTAGTTCATGGTAAGACCTTCAACTTTTGGGTTGTCGAGATGTTAGAGGGAAAGATAAAGTCAGTTAAAAAGTGGTCCCACAACAGCCAACAGGAACACTTGGACAGCCTATGTTCTGATCCAAGTCGTTATTCACATCTTGTTGCAAACTTATGAGTATTTACCACTGCCACCTTCAGCCTTTAAAGAGAATCAAGGCTTAGAGCTTTCATTTGAATTTAATTGAAAAGTACATGCGATGGGATATGGACGTAGCTTGGTACTCTTCATCTGTTGTATTTGTTTTTAGTTTTCAAAAATTTGAAAATAAAAAAGAAAAAGTTTGTGACTATTTATTTTGTTTGCATACATTTCATCCAAATAATAACTTTAAAAAAGTCTTAATGAACCAATTATTTAATTGGTTCATTAAGACTTTGGGAAAGAGGCGGCAACAAACTCCAGAAGTTTCCTAGTCCTTTCGTCGTCCTCTAACCCAATTTTCCCATCTTTTCTACTGCAACACATTAATTGTGGCCACTTAATTAGCAAGTGGAACGCATACAAACAAAAGCAATTTAAAGTTGCGAAAAGAAACACGCAATGGGAAAAGAAGACAGAGTTCATCAAAAGTTGAAGTGTGAAAGTGAAACCACCATGAAAACAACAGGACCTTGAATTCATGTGAGATGTCAAATATTCACTCTTTCTATTTTGCAAGTGCATTCTCTTTCTATTTTGCAAGTGCAATTTAGTCAAATTGTCACTAATTAAGAAACTGTTCTAACAATGTGAAAGAACCGAATCTCACTTGACATACTAAAATACTAACAAAGTTTAGGTTCATGTTGCTTTTACGACCTTCAAATCTTCTTGAATTATTTTATTTTATTTTATTTTTGTCTTGTTCGGGATCTTACCATTTGCTGTTCACGAATTTCACTAAGAAAATAAAATAATTGAAAATGAACGACAAAAAAAAAAAAAGAAAAAAACACTACAAACTTTGTGTTGAATAATATATAAACTTAATTTTAATAATATTTAGTTGAGTATTTTCATTTTATATTCTCATATGTTATTAAGTGAGTTGAAGATATTGTCTTTTAATTTTTCAAAAATCATTTTATAAAGAATTGCTACACTAAATTTTGTCCTTTTCCTTGCCACGTGTCTTTTAGTTTGGAAGGATTTTTTGTAAAAATCCTATGTAAGGGTAGCAATTTTCTATTTTATATTTGAGTTACATGATATGTAAAGGAATGTAGTTACTGTAAAGAAGTTAAAAATGTTATTTGTATCTTATAAATACCTATGTAAACAATTTATGTTAGTAAGTTGAATAAAGTTAAATATTTTTCTTCCTATTTTGTGTTCTCTTACTGAGTGCACTTATAGCTTCCAAAGTTCTCCACCCCTCCTCTTCGCATGATAAACTCTTATCCCATTTCCATGCACCACTTACTCCAACACTGACCAACTCCATCGCCACCAACTCCTACTCCGTCACCGCCATGACGGCGGATCATTTCTTCCGGCGGGGGCTGCGTCCTCTGCTTGTCTTTCTATTCTTTTTCAGCCTGACTTCTTTCTCCAAATCCGACGAGCTCCAGCCCCTTCTAGAATTCAAGTCGGCTCTACAAAAATCAAACCCCAATGTTTTCAGTTCGTGGACGCCAGGTAACTCAACATGCAGCTTCAGCGGAATTGTATGCAACTCCAACGGGTTTGTCACAGAAATCAATCTCCCCCAACAAAATCTATCTGGGGTTCTTCCATTTGATTCAATATGCAAGCTTCAGGTGCTAGAGAAACTCTCTCTGGGCTTCAATTTTTTGCATGGTGGCATCTCTGAGGACTTGAAGAATTGCACTAGTTTGCAACAGTTAGATTTGGGTATGAATTCATTTTCTGGGGAAGTGCCTGATTTGTCTTCTTTAGGCAAATTGAAGTTATTGAGTTTAAACACCAGTGGGTTTTCTGGGCAATTTCCATGGAGATCGTTGGAAAATCTTACGAGTCTCACTTTCTTAAGCCTCGGCGACATTGTCTTTGAAGAAAGTCCTTTCCCTGTGGAGGTCTTAAAGCTTGAGAAATTGTACTGGCTTTACCTATCAAACTGTAGCCTCGGAGGTCGAATTCCAGAGGGTCTAGGAAACCTTACTCTGCTCGAAAATCTTGAGCTTTCCTGCAACCAATTTTCCGGTGAAATCCCCGGTGATATTGTAAAACTCAAGAATCTTTGGCAACTCGAGCTTTTCAATAACTTCTTGACCGGAACACTGCCGGTGGGATTTGGAAATCTTACGAGTCTTGTAAATTTTGATGCGTCTGGTAATAGCCTCCAAGGAAATATATCTGAGATGAGACTCTTGAAGAACATTGCCTCTCTACAGCTCTATGATAATCAGTTCACAGGGGAGATTCCTGAAGAGCTTGGGGAGTTCAATAAGCTTGTAAGCTTCTCAATCTTCGGGAACAAGTTTACGGGTCCTCTTCCTCAAAAGCTTGGCTCCGGCGCCAACTTTGTTTTCATTGATGCTTCAGATAATTTTTTGACAGGTCCTATACCGCCAGACATGTGCAAGAATGGCAAAATGACTTACCTGCTTCTGATTCAGAACGGGTTCACCGGTGGAATCCCTGAAAACTACGCGAATTGCTCGTCTTTGCGAAGGCTACGAGTAAGTAACAATTCCCTTTCCGGTCTTGTTCCGGCGGGGATATGGAGGTTGTCGAACTTATCCGCAATTGATCTTGCTATGAATAATTTTGAAGGTACCGTCCCAAAAACTTGGGCAATGGGAAGCAGTTTGCTGATGATTGCCTTAAGTGAAAACCAATTTCAAGGTCAGCTACCAAGATCAATGGCCAACTGTACGATGCTAAAGTATCTTGATATTGGTAAGAATCAGATCAATGACACCTTTCCCTCCTGGTTGGTTTGCAATCTGAGTTCGCTTGAACTACTTAATTTGTCCTATAACAACTTGAGTGGTATGCTTCATCCATGTTTAGGAAACTTCAGTTCTCGTTTGTCGGTGCTTCAACTACAAAGCAACAACTTCCATGGCACCATCCCAAAAACTTGGGCAAAGGGAAGCAACTTAAGGATGATTGACTTAAGTGAAAACCAATTCCAAGGTGAGCTACCAAGATCTATGGCCAATTGTATGAAGCTTGAATATCTTAATGTTGGTAACAATCAGATCAATGATACCTTTCCCTTTTGGTTGGGAGCTCTTTCTCAGTTGAAGGTTCTCGTTGTCCGTTCTAATGTATTCCAAGGTGCAATAAAGAGTCCTCAAATCAATTATACATTTCCTGAGTTGCATATCATTGATCTCTCTCAAAATAATTTCTCTGGAATTTTGCCTACAAAGTATTTCCAACATTGGAATGCCATGAAAGTTGTTGGTGCGAAGAAATTGAAATACATGGGGTTGGATCTTGTCCCATTCACAATCACACTTGCAAACAAAGGCACAATGCTGAAGTATGAAAAAATCCCAGATGTGTTTCGGGTCATTGATTTCTCAAGCAATAGATTTGAAGGACAAATTCCAGAACTTGTGGGGAGTCTTAAAGGACTTCATTCGCTAAATCTTTCTAATAATGTTCTTACTAGTCATATCCCACCATCTTTAAGTAACTTGACAAATCTAGAATCAATGGACCTTTCTCAAAATAAGTTATTTGGAGAGATACCTGTACAGCTAGCCCAACTCTTTTCTCTTGAATACTTTAATGTCTCCAACAACTGTCTCACAGGACCTATACCACGTGGAAATCAACTTGACACATTTCAAAATAATTCGTTTGGAGGTAATTTAGGATTGTGTGGAAGCCCACTATCAAAGAAATGTGGAGATTTCAAGTACACTCCAACTCCACCTTATCCCTTTGAAGAGAATCAAAGCTTAAAGTCTCCATTTGAGTTTGGGTGGAAAGTAGTAGCCATAGGGTATGGATGTCGATTTGTGATTGGAGTTGTTATTGGGCAAATTGTTATTGCAAGGAAGTATGGTTGGTTTGTTAAGATTTTTGGAAAGATGTAGCAAATTGAAAGAATGGGGAATTGGAGAAGGCCATAAATTTGAATTTAGTTAAATAAAATGTTTTAGGGAAGTATAAATGTCTATGTTTCTAGCATTATTATAGGCTGCTTGATTGCTTGATGGAATTGTAAGCGTATACAAATTTCATTGTAATATCGTACTATTTGTGTGTGTGAGTTTGCATCTGTTGTGTGTGTGTTTTCCTTATATTAAACAATCTTGTTTGTTTGTTGGCTCTGTTCCTAGTTTGTGTTGTGTAAATTAGAAACCATTGATGAATGTATCAGCAAAATGTGTAAAGGTAAACATTCAACAAGGTAACGGCTGAGAAACACACGTATGAGAAACTCTCTCGCCAACCCAGTTATGCTTCATCGTCTTTTCCTATTGGAAACTTCTTTAAAAAAAAAAAAAAAAAAACGCACGACTGCCTCTCTCTCATCCCTCTTCCTCTGTTTCTCAATCTCTCTTTGTGTGCATCTGTCTCTGTTTTTATCGCTTATCCCTATCTGGTTCTCTTTCTCTCTCTCTTTCTTTTTCTTTCTCTCCTTTTGTGACGATATCCTTCATGGACAAGGAATCGAGCTCCACCCACTTAACAAAAGCCAAAAGGTAAATGAATTGAAGCTTTTGTTTGTGGGTATTTTTGAAGCTTATGTGAATGAATTGATTTATTATTGATAGGTTTATGGAAAATTTGAAGCTTTATGGGTATTTGATTACCGATAGGTTACCGCTCAAGAGTGGAAGATCTTTTTTTTTGTTATTGACGGAAAACCCGATATGGTTCCAATTCAAACTATGATAATTATGATATAGAGGGGACATTTGTACTCCAATATGGGTCGCTTCCAAATCAAAGAAATTCATTAGCAGGGAAACCTGGAAAGAGTTGAGGGTGAAACAGTCGAAGGTGGATTGGTGTAATATGGTTTGGTTTTCAGTGGCAAAACCTAAGCATGCATTCATCCTCCGAGTGGCTATGAAAGATAGGCTTAGCACCGGGGATAGATCGCTCAAAAGGAGATGCTAATTGACTGTTTTGCAGGGAGTGCATGTAATTGGAAGCTCCCACCATTTATTTTCTGGGTTGTGGTTTTAGTAGGAGGATACGGAGGGCTGTAATGCAGCGTCGCTTTCAGGAAAATTTCCCTGAGGATTGGGAGAATATCTTAAGGGAAGGGATTGGAGAATGGAGGATACACTCTTCTTTCTTTCCCTCTATTTTTTATTTTTTATTTTTTTCCTTTATGTAATTTTGGACTTGTCGCTTGCCTCACTTTCTCAAAGATTTTGGGGGTAAGAAACGTATCTTATTTGGAGTGATAAGTGATAAGTGATAAGTAATTTTCAATGTTTGCAATCTCTTAAAATTACATTAAATCTTTAAAGAATTTTACCCAAATTTTGATTTTATTTAGTTGGAAATTCAAACGGGTGGTAGTTCTTGTTTTATTTTACTTTATGGCATATACATTCGATCTTTTAAACATCATTTTTCCATCAAATTATTTACACTTTAAAATTATCATAATTGGATTTTTGCTCATCCTTTATATAAAAGAAAGGGTAATTGTATAATAAGCCCCTAAGTCAACTTCCAAAATTTTTAAATCCCTAAGTTTTTTTTTTCGACTTTTTTCTCTCTGCGCCAATCGAAATGACAATAAAATCTCTGTCGTTAAAATTTTTTAACAGCCGTTAGTTTGAGTCAAAACACACCGTTTCACCTCATTAAAATATTAATTTTTTTTTTAATTTAATTTTTAAATTTAAATCTAGAAATAAAAAAAATAATAAAAAATAAAAGAAATGACAGGGGTGGCCGAACCACCTCCAGGCAAAATGGGGTGGCCAGCCACCCCCTATGGGGTGGTTCGGCCACCCATGTCTTTTTTTTTAAAAAAAAAAAATTAAATTAAAAAAATTAATATTTTAATGAGGTGAAACGGTGCGTTTTGACCCAGACTAATAGCGGTTAAAAATTTTGACGCCATGGATTTTATTGTCATTTCCATTGACCCAGAGAGTAAAAAGTCGAAAAAAAAAAAAAAACACTTAGGAATTTAAAAATTTTGGAGAGTTGACTCAGGGACTTATTATACAATTATCCTAAAAAATGTGGAGATTTCAACTACGCTCAAAATCCACCTTCTCCCTTTGAAAACAATCGGAGCTCAGAGTCTCCATTTGACTTTGGCTGGAAAGTAGTTGTTATTGGGTATGGATGTGGATTTGTAATAGGAGTTGTTATCGGGCAAACTGTGATAGCAAGGAAATATGATTGGTTTGTGAGGACTTTTGGAAAGATGTAGCAAACTCGAAGAATGGTGAATTGGAGAAGGTCATAAATTTAAATTTAGTTAAATAAAATGTTTTAGATAAATTATAAATGTTTATGTTTTTGTAAGCCTATACAAGTTTCAATGTAATATCTTAGTGTTTGTGTTTGTGAGTTTGCATGTGTCTGTGTTTTCTCCCCCTTATTTTAGACAACTTCCTTTGTTATATATTAAATTTAAAGGATCCTATGCAATATTAACCAAGAAAAAAGAAAAAAAAAAACAGAGAGAGAAACTAAAGTGGGTGAGTAGAAATTTTATACGTAAAATCTAAATAAGAGTATCTTATCCCCGTCAATCGAATTAGAATGCCTCAGGGACCTCTATATAAGAACGCATGATTAGAATGAAAGTTTTGAGAATATGTTGTGGTGGATATCCATAAAAGAGCATATATATACGATTGTGTTTATATTTGATAGAAACAGAGTGTTTGTTAAGGAAGTCAAATGACCAGAAACAGTCTGAAGTAATGAATACATAAGAAATTTAAAAGCAATTTAGTGCTAAGACCACGTTTCTTACTTTCCTTTTTTTTTTTTCTTCTGAGAAACAGCCTAACCACTTGATCAGCAGGGGCACCTACTTTAGAAAAATCAAACCATATTTATTGCTTATGGTTTAGAAAAATTATTTATTGTTTTAATGGGAAACAGCCTAACGTACCACTTAATCAGCAAGAGGAGCACCTACTTTAGCAAAAGCAATTTGGTGCTTAGCAAAAGATACTGGTAATGGGATTAACAAAATAATAATAATAAAAAAAATGATAGCAAGTAATTAATTTAATAGAAGTGCTGACAAAAAATAAATAAATTATTGAAGTGGTGGAAGCAAACCCATCTTCCCATGTTGTTCTTTATTTGCCATCAAATAAGAATAACTGCTTTATTTGAAAAGCGAAACCACATATTCTTCGGCGAGATACTCAAATTGGAACAATATTGTTTCCCCCTCATATTATTTGAAAAGTGTTACACAAAATGGTGCTTAATTGACTTGACTTGCCTTGGCCCCTCACACAATATTTCCTCCAAGTAACAAAGTAAGTGCTTTTGCGAAAGGTTAGACTTATTTTTCATAGTTAATATATATTTTACTACTTTTTCTACTCCACACTCAAAAAAGTGGTACGTAAATTAGACATTAATTATTGCTTTATTGCTTCAAATTCCGCGTTTCCACCGTCTACGAGTATGTGTTTTTTGTATGGAACGAAAACTGTATTATTCGTAATTTCCTCAAAAAACTGATAAAAATGGGTTTCTCTTTAGTTTGTGTAAAATACAGAAAAAAGCTTGGTATATGTTACACCATAATTTGCCCTAAAGCCATTGGGCCTGGTATCCGACAATCAAGCCCACAGCCTGTTCACCCAAGTAAAAGCCCAGCGCCTTCATGTGGGCCCACTAAGAGGTAACCCAGCTTCGGAGGCACCGAACGACGTCATCAAACGTAACAATTGACTGTGTCTGAGTTTATAAAAATTTAAATGTAATATCTCACCATTTGTGTGAGTTTGCATGTGTCTGAGTTTTTTTTTTGTGTTTACTAACAATTGACCTTTTAATGAGAAAAATACAATTAGCTCTCCCTAACTTCATATTTGATGCTTAGGTCATCAAACTTTAAAATTAACACTTGAGACGGCTAAACCAATCCCATAAGCCATAAATTAGATTGGTTCACGTGCTCGTCCGAAAAGTGAATCCTATTTTATATTCATAATATATCAAGGTCTAATAATTAAGAACAATGTGTGAAGAGTGAACTACTGGAGAAATGGATCATATTGATTTATGTCAACGTCCATATTCTTTCTAAAATGCAGCATTTGGTTTAAAATAATGATCTACATCTTCCTAAACACCTTAACAGCCTTCTCCAATTTCCCCAATTTACAGTTAATTATAAGCAAACATGACCGTGTTAACACTAATATTCACATAATCATTTCCTCGTACTACGCGTAAAATGGTTTTGTTTTTATTTTTTTATTTTCTTTTTGTTATGTGAACAAGCAGGAATGGTTTGTGTAGAACCAATGTGACTGTTTATATCAAATTGTAATTTCCACTGAATCTAGGGAAATGTAAATGAAATAGATGTGGGTCTTGACGAAAACAATGGGACTGACATTCGTATTTGGTACATAACAAGCAGATACACGACCTTTTCTCTCTCTCTCTATATATATATATATATACCGAATAAGAATATAATTATTTTATAATATTGACGTGACCCCTTAAGCATTTATATATACTGAATAAGTATATAATCATTTCCTCGTACCACACATAAAATGGTTTTTGTTTTTATTTTTGTTATGTGAACAAGCAGGAATAGTTTGTGTAGAAACCAATGTGATTGTTTATATCAAATTATAATTTCCTCTGAATATAGGGAAATGTAAATGAAATAGATGTGGGTCTTGACAAAATCAATAGCCCAATGGGACTGACATTCGTATTTGGTAATTGGTACATAACAAGCAGATACACGACCTTATTAGGCATATATATACCGAATAAGTAAAGTTAAAAATTATATTTTTATTTTATAATTATCTTACAATATTAATGTAACTGTTTTTACTAACTCTTAAACCAATTCTTGTTAATCAAAAAAAATTAAGAATTGATTGATATTATCATATCATCATTGTGAGATAATATATAAGAAAAAAATACAGTATATTACTTATAGCAAACAACGCCATCAAATATTATATTCTTTTAAAATTGTAAACGGTTAATAATATCAAACATTTTTCTCAAGACACTAGTGGTTAGTAAGACCTATAATTAATCAAATAATTGTAATAAATCATAGGGAAAAGTTCACATACCCTCCCTCAAATTACCACCCAATTGATAATGTCCCTCCAAAGTTTCAATTGTGGCAATGTTCCCTCCCTCCAAACTACCAAAAATTGTTAATGTTCCCACCAATGATGAGACTACCCTTAGTAAAATAAAAACAAAAAATACTAAAACTTCTAGAAAAAAACTAAAACTAAAAAAATAATAATAAATAAAAAATAAATAAAATCCAAAGGGTGGCAATGACGAGACTACCGTTAGTTTTATAGCTGTTTTAATTAAAATTTTATGTTTTAAAAAAAATTAAAGAAAATAAAAATTTTCATTTTCTAAAACAAAATTAAAAAAAAAAATAAAATAAAAGTTTGTGTTTTTTATTTTTTTTATTTTTTTTTATTTATAAATATTCATTTTTTTTTTAAAAAAAAAAATTGTTCTTTTTAAATTAAAATTTTCGTTTTTTTTTTTTAAATTAAAAAAATATTTTAATTGTTTTAATTTATAGGAACATTTTTGTCTTATTGAGAAATATATAGAAGCATTTTTATCTTTTTGCTAAGTTTGGGAGGATGTTGACAATATTTTGATAGTTTAAGGAGGATATTATCACAATTAAAAGTTTAGAGGGGTGGTAATTTGAAGAGAGTATGTGAACTTTATCCTAAACCATATGTAAAATATCACCGCTAATAATGTAGATGCTGATGAAACAGATTCTTGTAGTGACTCCAATACTCCATGTTACATTTTTTGAACCTGCCCATATAGTCCTTAAAGTACTTCACATAGTTGGATGATGGACATTAATGGAGGTTCAGCTATGATTAGAAGGAGATCAAGGGGTGTGATGAGAGAAGAAGGTATATATATATATATATATGTCATACTTTTTGACATTAATTTGGTTATGGAAATTAATGCTATGAGAAGTTCATGATAAGAAGTGGTCCTACAACAGCCAATCTTTTGAGGCTAATTAACCTATCTCAACCTCTTAATCTCCGTGCTTTCAGAACAAATTCCCTCAGAGATTTCACACCTCTCCAAGTTGTCTTCTCTCGATATGTCTGGTAATTATGGTTTATATACTGAAAGTGAACTAAGAAGTTTAGTCCAGAACTTAACTAGCCTAGAAGAACTTTTACTCTCTCGCGTCAATATCCTAAAAAACTGTTCGGTACATGAAGAATTACCAACCGAGACTTTTTTTTTTTTTTTGGGGCTAACAAACCTACAGTTCCTTGGAGTAACGTACAATCAAGATCCTATTGGTCATTTGCCTGAATTTTACTCAATCAATTCTCTTGAGGTTTTGATACTCCGGCTTACAAGTTTTTATTTTTATTTTTTAATTTATTTTTTATAGTAAACTACCAACTTCAATTGAAAAATTAAGTTATCTACATGTTTTAACTATTTGGGATTGCCATTTCTCTCGATCTATCCCACCTTCACTCGATAATCTCACACAACTAACTCTACTAGATCAGTCATAAAACACTCTTATAGGTCACATCCCTGCGTTATTTTTAGCTAACTTGACTCAACTAACTTAGCTGGACCATATTTTAGCCAATAAATTGAGTGGGATGCTAGAATTTGATATGTTTCTTAACCTCAAAAGTTTAAGTTGGTTTGCCCTAGCTACAAGACAACAATTTGGCATTGCTAACCAAGGCCAATTCAAATGATACTCCTGAACAGTTTAACATTCTAGGATTGGGTGCTTGTAACTTACATAAGTTCCCAAATTTCTTATGCAACCAAAACAAATTGAGTTGGCTTGGGTTGTGAGACAACAATATTCGAGACTTAATACCCAGATGGATGTACATAATGAAAGTACATAATCGCTTAGAGGCTCTAAGCCTTTAGGACAATTCTCTAATAGGCTTTGGACAATCTCCAATTGTTCTCCCTTGGTTATTCTAGAAAGTTTAGATCTTGGCAGTAACATGCTGCAAGGATCAGTCCCAATTCCTGAATTATTCTAATTTTCGCATCAACATTTAATTCTACAACACGATTATATTGTGGTTAACAAGTTTCCAAGTCTTTTCGTCATCCTCTAACCCAATTTTTCCAATCTTTTCTACAACACGTACGCTGTGGACACCTAACATATAAGTAGCAAGTGGAAGACATAGAAAAGCAATTAAAAGAAATGGGAAAACAAGACTTGATAAAAAGTGTGAAAGTGAAACCACCACAACAGCTAGTGATGTGAAATCAAATTGCGGTATTCAATAATGGATGCTTCTGAGCCCTTTTTTCAAATCCCATTTGGAGTCGCCAAACCTATGTAAAGCGTACGTATATCCTTCCTACCCTATAAAACCCCCTTCACTTGTAGTTCAGTTGGCCTCATCAAATTAAACAGCCAAAAACATACTAAAACATAATGGATACCTGTTTGTATCGCTTCATGTTCATGCGCTTTCTTTTTCTTCTCTCTATATTGTTCCTTGTTTTGCTCACTGCCTCTTTGTCTTCTCTGCAGCCACTTTGTCATGATGATGAGAGATCTGCTTTGTTGCAATTCAAGGATAGTTTTATCCTAAACAAGTCTGCTTCTCATCATCCTTTTGGGTATCCTAAGGATGTTGCATCATGGAGTCTAGAAGGAGGGAATAGTGATTGCTGCTCATGGGACGGGGTTGAGTGCAATGAGGAGACAGGTCATGTCATTGGCCTTGACCTCACAAGCAGCTTTCTCTATGGTTCTATTAATTCCAGCAATAGCCTCTTCCGCCTTCGTCAGCTAGAAAGGCTTAATCTTGCATATAACAACTTCAATGGCTCTCAAATCCCATTCGGAGTTGGCGATCTTTTGAGGCTAACCTATCTTAACCTCTCCTACTCTGTGTTTTCAGGACAAATCCCCTCAGAGCTTTCACATCTCTCCAAGTTGTCTTCCATCGATCTGTCTGGTAATTATGGTTTATATACTCTAAGTGACTTGAGCAATCTAGTTCAAAACTTCACTACCCTGGAAGACCTTTTGCTCCCTGACATCAATTTTTCGTCCCCTGTTTCTAAAAGTTTGGCGAATTTGTCTTCTTTGACAACCCTAAATCTAGAATATTGTGAATTGCATGGGGAATTCCCAACAAGTATTTTTCAGCTACCAAACTTGCGGGTTCTTAGGTTAGGAGGGAATTTCAATCTCACTGGTTATTTGCCCGAATTTCACTCTAATAGTTCTCTTGAGGTTTTGGAACTCAACTACGCAAGTTTTTATGGTAAACTACCAACTTCAATTGGAAACCTAAGCTCTTTACATGTTCTAAATTTTAAAGGTAACCATTTCTCTGGATCTATCCCACCTTCACTGAGTAATCTCACCCAACTCACTGTTCTAGATATGTCAGGGAACACTCTTACAAGCCACATCCCTTCTTCCTTGTTAGCTAACTTGACTCACCTAACTTTGTTAGACCTTTCATACAATAAATTGAGTGGCCACATCCCTTCTTCCTTGTTAGCTAACTTGACTCACCTAACTTTGTTAGACCTTTCATACAATAAATTGAGTGGCCACATCCCTTCTTCCTTGTTTGCTAACTTGACTCAACTAACTTCGTTAGACCTTTCATACAATAACTTGAGTGGAACGCTGGAGTTTGACATGTTTCCTAAGATCAAAAGTTTAAGTGTGCTTCTGCTATCATCCAACAATTTTACATGGCAAACCAAGGCCAATTCAAATGACACTCTTCCACAGTTGGATACTCTAAGATTGGATTTTTGCAACTTACATAAGTTCCCTGATTTTCTACGCAACCAAAACAAATTGCGTATTCTTGATCTAAGTAGCAACAATCTCCAAGGCCCAATACCCAAATGGTTTTATAATACTAGTATAGAAGCTCTTCAGTTTCTAATCCTTTCTGACAATCTTCTAATAGGCTTTGAACAATATCAAGTTGTTCTCCCATGGCCTAATTTAAAAAGCTTATTGCTTGAAAGGAACATGCTGCAAGGATCACTCCCCATTCCACAGCCATCTATCAAGTTTTATATAGTCCAAAGGAACTTGATAAGAGAAATGTCACCGTTGATTTGCAATTTGAGTTCACTTTATAAGCTTGATTTGTCCTATAACAACTTGAGTGGCAAGCTTCATCCATGTTTAGGAAACTTCAGCTCTTTGTTTACACTTCAACTACGAAGAAACAACTTTCATGGCACCATCCCAAAAACATGGGCAATGGGGAGTAGCTTAAAGATGATTGACTTGAGTGAAAACCAATTCCAAGGTCAACTACCAAGATCATTAGCTAATTGCATGATGCTAGAGTACCTTCATGTTGGTAATAATCAAATCAATGATACATTTCCCTTTTGGTTGGGAACTCTTTCTCAGTTGAAGGTCCTCATCATCCGTTCTAATGCATTCCATGGTGCAATAAAGATTCCTGAAATCAATTATACATTCCCTGAGTTGCATATCATTGATCTGTCTCATAATAGTATCTCTGGAAATTTACCCGCCGAGTATTTCCTGCATTGGATTGCCATGAAAGTTGTTGGTCCACATAGCTTATCATACATGGTGGGAGAGTTTCACATAGACGGATGGGTTGATACTTTTGATTACACAGTGACATTGGCAAACAAAGGCATAAAGTTAGATTATGAAAAAATACAAGATGAGTTAAGGGTCATTGATTTCTCATGCAATCAATTTGAAGGAGAAATTCCAGAACTTGTGGGGAGTCTTAAAGGACTTCATGTGCTAAATCTTTCCAATAATGCTCTCAATGGTCATATTCCATCATCCTTGGGGAACTTGGCACATATTGAATCAATGGACCTTTCCCAAAACAAGTTGCTTGGAGAGATACCTCCACAACTTACACAACTATTTTTCCTTGCGTCTTTTAATGTCTCCAACAACTGTCTCACGGGACCTATACCACATGGAAGTCAATTTGACACATTTCAGAATAATTCATTTGGAGGTAATCCAGGATTGTGTGGAAACCCATTATCAAAAAAATGTGGAGATTTCAACTACACTCAAAATCCACCTTCTCCCTTTGAAAACAATCGGAGCTCAGAGTCTCCATTTGACTTTGGCTGGAAAGTAGTTGTTATTGGGTATGGATGTGGATTTGTAATAGGAGTTATTATCGGGCAAACTGTGATAGCAAGGAAATATGATTGGTTTGTGAGGACTTTTGGAAAGATGTAGCAAACTCGACGAATGGTGAATTGGAGAAGGTCATAAATTTAAAATTAGTTAAATAAAATGTTTTAGATAAATTATAAATGTTTTTTTTTTTGAAGTATAAATGTTTATGTTTTTGTAAGCCTATACAAGTTTCAATGTAATATCTTAGTGTTTGTGTTTGTTAGTTTGCATGTGTCTGTGTTTTCTCCCCCTTATTTTAGACAACTTCCTTTGTTATATATTTAAAGGATCCTATGCAATATTAACCAAGAAAAAAAAAAAAAAAAAACAGAGAGAGAAACTACAGTGGGTGAGTAGAAATTTTATGCGTAAAATCTAAACAAGAGTATCTTATCCCTGTCAATCGAATTAGAATGCCTGAGGGACTTCTATATAAGAACACAAGATCAGAATGAAAGTTTTGAGAATATGTTGGGGTGGATATCCAAAAAAGAGCATATACGATTGTGTTTATATTTGATAGAAACAGAGTGTTTGTTAAGGAAGTCAAATGACCAGAAACAGTCTGAAGTAATGAGTACATAAGAAATTTAAAAGCAACTTAGTGGTAAGACCGCGTTTGTTACTTTCCATTGTTTTTTTTTCTTCTGAGAAACAGCCTAACCACTTGATCAGCAGGGGCACCTACTTTAGAAAAATTAAACCATATTAGCAAAAAAAAAAAGTTTTAGGAGATTTGTTGAATGTACACGTAGCAACATTTGATAGGGTGAGACGTGACGCATTTTGTACAGGTAACGAGTGGCCTAAGTACTGTACATGATGGAAGGACTAGTCTTATAAACTCCGAAAGCTTAAAGAACAATTTTATCACTTTCTAAAATTCAATGAATATTCTGATAAATATGATAGCCTTAAATCATTTATATATGGGCTTTACCCTAATTCTTTTTATTGGTTTTTGTAAGGAACATTATCTGTTATTGCAATTCCTATATCTTTTTCCCAACACATTTTCCTTAAGAATATTCTAAGACTTTGTCTCTTCTTCTAGCCTGATTTTTTAACAGTCTAAAACAACTTATGTTATTTTGCATTTATTTATTGTTTTAATGGGAAACAGCCTAACGTACCACTTAATCAGCAAGAGGAGCACCAACTTTAGCAAAAGCAATTTGGTGCTTAGAAAAGATACTGGTAATGGGATTAACAAAATAATAATAATAATAAAAATCATAGCAAGTAATTAATTTAATAGGAAGTGCTGACAAAAAATAAATAAATTATTGAAGTGGTGGAAGCAAACCCATCTTCACATGTTGTTCTTTATTTGCCATCAAATAAGAATAACTGCTTTATTTGAAAAGCGAAACCACATATTCTTTGGCGAGATACTCAAATTGGAACAATATTGTTTCCCCCTCATATTATTTGAAAAGTGTTAACACAAAATGGTGCTTAATTGACTTGACTTGACTTGGCCCTCACACAATATTTCCTCCAAGTAAAAAAGTAAGTGATTTTGCGAAAGGTTAGTCTTCTTTTTCATAGTTAATATATATTTTACTACTTTTTCTACTACACACTAAAAAGTGCTCATTCTGACATGGAGAATCACATGTATGTTGAAGATGGAAGAAAATGGTAGAGGAGGAACTTGTCATTAAGCTGCCTTGATTGGACTTGGTGGAGCCTTCTTTCTGTTGATATTGATTCAAAAATGGTAGAGATCTAGAAGACTTGGAAGAAGAAAGATAAGCACATCACAAGTCTTCGCTTGATCATTTGGCATACCAAATCTCAAAGTATCGGACGGTGAGGACAAATGGTAACAACATCTTATAATGGAACTGCTTGTAACAACTTGTGATCTAACATCCCTCAACACACGCAAATGACTTTGGTGGCTGGTGCACTGCATTTTAAGTCACTACCAAGTTATAGCACCTGCCTAGCTTTTTTATCATTTTCAAGCAAAAATAATTCCCTCCGCTTAAGTGCAATCTTTTTAGAATTCCCATCGGTTGTGAAAGATTACCTTCATTCAAACTTCCCATTAAAGTGATTTATATATTTGTTTATTTTATATCTTGTTGTGATTGTTAAAGTAATGATTAACATTAAATTTACCTCTTCATATTAGCTTAAGCTTTTCCGATAATTGGTAATTTAATATAGTATTAAAACCAAAAGTCATGAGATCGAACCTTGATTCCGTCAAATCTCCCCCCATTCAATTTAAATACTCCACGTGTTGGCCTGTTGGGTCTCACCTATTAAAAGGGAATGATTAAGTGATTAAATTAATCTATTCCTATCAGCTTAAGCTTTTGGGATAATTGGTAATTTAATAGTGATCTGCAATTATTTCCTTTTTTTGAAAAAAAAAAAAAATCATCCATAAGAAAAAATATCATTCAAACGCCTCCATTAAAATGTGTGGTAGGCACAACTTTGTTCCGTGAAACAAATAAATTCATAATGGGAAAATTTAATAAGCGTAATCAATAAAATGGTGACACGTGTCTAATTTGATAAGCATATATATATATATATGACTCATTGATCATTCTATCCGTGTAGGTTATGAAGAGAAGACTTGGAAAAACAAAGTTAACCAAATGACACGCGCAAACGGGAGAGAGTGGCAGCTTGACTTCGACAACGAGGGGTCATATTTGCTTGTGAAACACCTGATACAAGACTCATGTCTCTGTCATCCCTCAAACCGTTCATTTTGATTGGAGGTGCCATCTCTGATCCCTGCACACGCAAACGACTTGAAGACTTGAGAAGAAAACAAAACACAATACTCTAGATTTGTAAAGGAAAAAATTATATTGGTGGATTTGGTCAAGTTCGGGAACATTCGTATTGGTGGAATTGGTTTATGACTTGGGATATGCTATAGTACAATAAAAAGATTATTTTTGACCCATAAAAGTCTTAGGTGGCAAGCGGTCTTACGCTTATCAGTGGGTATGGCCACAGCAACTATAGATGTGGCCAATGATTTCTGTTGTGTATAAAAAATGTCACCTTGCAAACGTTCTTATTTTGCTTAATTTCAGCAGTGTATAAATTAGTTTTTTAAAAAAGAAAGTAAAATTACTTAAAACATGTCATGATGGTGGAAGTTCATGTGAAATAAGTGAGAAGACTAACATTATTCCGAAAGAAAATTAGGTGGATGGATTAATTAGTGAATGGGTCAAGTGTGGAAATGATGGATAGTTGTTGGCAAGAAGATTCAAAAATGCTTCTGGGCATTCATGCGGAAAAAGGACCTTCGTGATGCTCCCATGATTGGACTTGATTGGTTGAGCCTTCCATTCTGGCTACCCTGATTGCTATTCCTTGGCTTTTAATGTGTTCGTGAATAGTCAAGATCGACATGCTTTGGAGAAACGCCGCCAATCGTTTTCTGAAGACATTATCATTTAATGTAATCCCCTGTTGTACATAGTGTACCCAAGAGAAAGAGTTGAAAGAAGAATGATAAGCACATCGATCACAAGTCTACATAGGACCATATCTGATCATATTGGCAGAGTGGAGAGAGTGACACCTTCACTTCAACTACCACCACTTGTATTTGAGTGTACGCATCTCCTTCATCCCTCCAACACTTCATTTGGAATAGAGGCACCATATCTGATCATGATGCATAACAAATCTCAAAGTATGGGGTGGTGAGGACAAATGGTAACAGCATCTTATAATTGGACTGCTTATAATTACTTATGATCTAACATCCCTTGACACGCGCAAAACTCTCGTGGCTGGTGCATGTTGTGAGTGTACTCGTAAGTATTGAGTCTCACATTAAGAAAATTTTAAAAAAAGAAAAAAAAAAGTAATTAATATACCTAAGTGGACCATAGCCCATTAGTTTAAACTTTTTGGTTAAAGTGGTGTTCAACTATGAATACTAATATACTATGAGTAAAAAATCCTGAACCGTTTATCTCCCCCAACGGTGTATTGCACGTAAAGTCACTATGAAGGTAAAGCACTTGCCTAGCTTTTTTGTCATTTTCAAACCAAGGGAATGTTGATTCTCACCTCTTTAGAAATGAATTCACATTCGAAGCAAAAAGGATTCCCTCGGCTTAAGTGCAAATATTTTAGAATTCCCAGCAATTTTAAAAGATTACCTTGACTCGAACTTCCCATTGAAGTGATTTATTTATTTTATATCTTGCTGAGATCTGCAATTATTATGATTTAAAAAAAAAAAAAATCGATAAGAAAAAATCATTCAAACGCCATTGAAGTGCGTGGTAGGCACAACTTTGTTCTGTGAAACAAATAGCTGGCCATCCAGTAACATGTTGTTCATAAATTTGATGGATATCACCGTCTAATTTGTAAAGCATCTTTGATCCCCTCAAAGCTAGCACGTAATATCAACAGAAAGAGCATTTAAGCTCTATTTTTTTGGATGTACAACTATTTTTAAAATGATTTTTTTCTTTAGGTGTTTGGTATGGAAATTTTTAGTTAAAAGACATAAAATCGAAATTACTCATAAGGTGTGTAACAGCGTCACTTTCCTTAAGAAATTATTTGCCCCCACGAAAAATGGTATGCAAATGGATAACTGCAAATATTTTTTCAGGATACAATGGAGCCTCAGAAAACTTCTGTGGTTTAATTTCGTTTGTGCAACTTCTATAGTTTAATTGCATCTTGCACAAATGAAATTAAACCCAAACACCCTCATATCATATTTTCTATTCTATCAAGAAACAAAGACTCTGACAATTTATAAGTACAAAGAAGAGTTCTAAAGAGAATAGAATAATAAGAGATAATTATCTACTAAAACTGCCGAGAAAATTTCAAAATTAAACTGCGAATTTAACATTCATAAACTGTTATCAAATCGCTAATCCAACAAACACTTAATTCTGACCGTTAGATTAAATAATTAATTATCTAATAATAACCATTAGATCTTAATTATTTAATCTCAATCGTAAGATCAACTCAATCGTTAGATCAAAGTTGATTTGATCTTACGATTAACTTTAATTACGATCCAGTAAAGCCAACCACTGGATCGACCTAAAAAGCATCCTGTAGTCTAGATCAAACCACTAGATTGAATGATCTTAACCATTTAAAAATGAATGGTTATGATCAGATCACTCCAATGCATCGTATCAAGTGTCAAGTGTGCCATCAAGGCTAGCACGTAAATAAAGCGCCCAACAGCCCACGCCACACGTGTGTTGAATGAAGAGAGTCCCTACCGCCCACACTGTACTACAGTATACACTTATATATGTAGACACCCAACATTTCTAATAGCTTAAAATTTGTTGGGCGTTAAAAAATAGCATAAAGAATTTATGGGTGGTTTGGTGTTAGACACCTATGTCCACCCCTCCAAATGCTCGTAAGAGCTACATTGTGTTCATTAACTTGATTTTTTCTACAATACAATGGTCCTTATTTATAAGGTAATGTATAAATACAATTATAATAATCAAATCCCATTGATTTAATTACAATCCCAATATTTGATTACAATTCAACCATAAATAGAGAATATTTCAATATCAATATAATTATAGAATATACGAACATATATTCTAAGAATCCTTAGGAAGCATATGAATCACACACGTTGAAATTCTAGTGATTATCATTCAGATATTGGCTGAGGGAGGAGAATTCTTGGATCTACAAACTTCTGCAATGCTTATATCGTTACAAGGCTATAAAAGACCTTCACTTGCAATTTGTGTAGTAGTGGCAAGGAGAGAAGGAAACCGTTGCATTCATTGATTTATTTCCTTTTCTTCGTAAATTGGATATCCTATTTCTTTCGTGGGTGATATTTGGTTAATAATAGGTATCCAAATGATGGATAGTTGTAATCGGCAAGTAGAAGATTCAAACATGCTTATGGGCATTCATGTGGAAAAAGGACCTTGATGCTGACATGGATAATAACATCTACGTTGAAGATGGAAGAAAATGGTAGAGGATGAACTTATCAAGACTGAACCATGCAGACGGGTCGCCTACGGCAAATCTGACTAATCGTATTTAATTGGGAGGTTGAAGATCCAGTTGGCAGTCTTTGCAAGGAGTCCACCCACAACCAACCAAAAATCAATCTTTATAGATATTTGCTTTTGAGGATACCCACCCGCCACCAATCGTTTTCTGAAGAAATCATCATCTATATATAAGTACATGTTGTCTAACAACCAATAATTCATGACAGATCAATATCTAATCCGCGTAGTTTACCCAAGGGAAGACTTGGAAGAAGAAAGATAAACACATCATGATCGAGAAGTCTTCGCAGGACTTGGAAGGAGAGAGTGACACCTTGACTTATCTCCCTCATCCCTCCAACACTTCATTTGGATTGGAGGCGTACTAAATCCGATCATCATGAGTGACAAATTAATCTCAAAGCATCGGAGGGTGAGGACAAACGGTTACAGCATTTTATAATAGGACTGCTCATTCTAAGATTGAAGCAATATCATTTATCAATTTAGAGTATGAGAAAACTATGCTCATTCTCTCAACTTACACTCAAATGACAATATTTCCTTTCAAACTAAAAAAGTACTATTGCAATTCCTTTTTTTTTTTTTAATCTTTTTTTCCACAAGCTGATTTTGTAATAGTCTGGATTGGGCCCATAAAGAGCAAATGAAACACCATTTATTTTTTGATATTGCTATTGTTCACACTCAGTTAAAACGGTTAATGTAACGTATTTGAAGTAGTTTTTTTTTTTTAATTTTTTAATTTTTTTTTTTTATGTCAAACACTAAAAAACCAAAAAATTAAACTACTTATAACACGTTATGTCAACAATAAAATATATGTTATAAATGGGCAAAGATATTAACATTACTCCTTTTACAAAAGCATCGAGGAAATGTGAAAAATATAAGACATTATAAAAAATGCTTTAATTGAAGTGCGAAAGAAATACCTTTATAAAAAGTGTTTTAATTGAAGTGTTAAAGTAATAAAATACCTGTAATAAAAAGTGAAAGTAATACCTTTATAATAATTGCTTTAATTGATGAGGGGTAGCTCAATCGGCTGTAGACTACGCTTAATGAAACAGATGTCACTAGTTCTAATCATACGCTTGCTCTTCTTTTACTCATTCGTTTGTCTTCGATCTCTACAACCACATGGCCAGGAAACAAAGGCAACAAAAGCATGCATATGGATTAATTGATAAGTTTATTGGAGAAAATTGGTTCAATGGATGAATTTAAAGATGGTTGGCTTTTCTTTTCAAAAAAAAGAAAAAAGAAAAACGATGGTTGGCTTAGTGTAACTGAAATTAAAGTGGGATTTAAAAAAGCATACTTTAAGGTATAATTACCATATATTCGTTTATTTACAAGATAATGTGAAACGTGCTTGACTTGACTTGGCCCTCAGACAATATTTTCTCCAAGTTAGCAAACTTTTGGATTCACGAACAAAATCACTTGTGGTCTTATCGAGTTTGTTTCGGGGTAAAGTATTTTCATTGGAAGGAACAAAGTTCTTTCGCTTAGGACTACTTTTTCTACTCCATGCTCAAAAAAGTTGTACGTAAATTAGACATTAATTATTGCTTCAAATTCCGTGTGTCCACCGACAATGATTTTCTTTCACTACACTCTCAAAAGTCAAAACGAATTTTTGGTTTCGGACTTTCACTGTAATTTTATTGTGAATTATTCCAATTTTCCAACCAATATTTAATTCTACCACACAATTGTAATATGGTTAACAAGTTTTCGAGTCTTTTCGTCATCCTCTAACCCACAACACACTGTGGCCACCTACCTAACTAACTAAGTAGCAAGTGGAAGACATAGAAAAGCAATTAAAAGCAATTAAGGGGAAAACAAGACTTGATAAATTAAAGTGTGAAAGTGAAACCACCACAACGTACAGCTAGTGATGTGAAATCATGATCTTGCAGTACTCAATAATGGATGCATTTGAGTCACCCTTTTTTCAAATCCCATTTAGAGTCTCCAAACTTAAGTAAAGTGTGCATATATCCTTCCTACGCTATAAAACCCCCTTCACTTGTAGTTCAGCTGGCCTCATCAAATTAAACAGCCAAAAACATACTAAAACCTCATGGATACCTATTTGTATCGCTCCAAACTTTTTCTTCTCTCAATATTGTTCCTAGTTTTACTCACTGCCTCTTTGTCTTCTCTGCAGCCACTTTGTCATGATGATGAAAGATCTACCTTGTTGCAATTCAAGGATAGCTTTATCCTAAACAAGTCTGCTTTTGTTTCTGCTTATCCTTCTGCATATCCTAAGGTTGCATCATGGAGTCTAGAAGGAGGGAATAGTGATTGCTGCTCATGGGACGGGGTTGATTGCAATGAGGACACAGGTCATGTGATTGGCCTTGACCTCAGTAGCAGCTTTCTCTATGGTTCTATTAATTCCAACAATAGCCTCTTCCACCTTCTTCAACTTCAAAGGCTTAATCTTGCTGATAATCACTTCAACGACTCTCAAATCCCATTTGGAATTGGCAATCTTTTGAGGTTAACCTATCTGAACCTCTCCTACTCTGTGTTTTCTGGAAAAATCCCCTTAGAGCTTTCACATCTCAACAAATTGTCTTCCATCGATCTATCTCTTAATTATGGTTTATATACTCTAAGTGACTTGAGAAGTCTAGTTCAAAACTTCACTACCTTAGAAGAGCTTTTACTCCCTAACATCAATTTCTCGTCCTCTATTCCTGAAAGTTTGGCAAATTTATCATCTTTGGCAACTCTAGATCTAGAATATTGTGAATTGCATGGGGAATTCCCAACAAGAATTTTTCAGCTACCAAACCTACGGGATCTTAAGATAAGAGGGAATCCAAATCTCACTGGTCATTTGCCTGAATTTCACCTAGGCAATCCCCTTAAGGTGCTAAGTATTACACAAACAAGTTTCTTTGATTCAGTTAGATCTATCCCACTTTCATTGAGTAATCTCACCCAACTCACTTATCTAGATCTGTCAAGAAACACTCTTACAGGCCACATCTCTTCTTCCTTCTTTGCTAACCTCACTCAACTAACTTTTCTGGACCTTTCATACAATAAATTGGGTGGGACATTGGAGTTTGACATGTTTCTTAAGATCAAAAGTTTAAGTGTGCTTAGGCTATCGTCCAACAATTTGACATTGCTAACCAAGGCCAATTCAAATGATACTCTTCCACAGTTTCACACTCTAGGATTGGGTTCTTGCAAATTACGAAAGTTCCCAGATTTCTTACGCAGCCAAAACAAGTTGAGTTGGCTAGATCTAGGAGGCAACAATCTTGAAGGCCTAGTACCTAGATGGATGTATAATGCAAGTAGAGAATCTCTTCATACTATAATCCTTTCTAACAATTTTCTAATAGGCTTTGAACAATCTTTGGTTGTTCTCCCATGGTCTAATCTAACTTCTTTATCTCTAGACAATAACAGGCTGCAAGGATCACTCCCAATTCCACCACCATCTATCCGGGTGTATCAAGTTCAAAGGAACTTGATAAGAGAAATGTCACCGTTGATTTGCAATCTCAGTTCACTTTATTACCTTGATTTGTCCTATAACAACTTGAGTGGCATGCTTCACCCATGTTTAGGAAACTTCAGTTCTCATTTGTCAGTACTTCAACTACGAAGCAACAACTTCCGTGGCACCATCCCAAAGACGTGGGCAAAGCGAAGCAGGTTAAGTAAGATTGATTTAAGTGAAAACCAATTACAAGGTCAGCTACCCAGATCAATGGCTAATTGTATGATGCTAGAGTATCTTAATGTTAGTAACAATCAGATCAATGGCGCCTTTCCCTCCTGGTTGGTTTGCAATCTGAGTTCACTTGAAGTACTTGATTTGTCCTATAACAACTTGAGTGGAAAGCTTCATCCATGTTTAGGAAACTTAAGTTCTCCTTTGTCAGTACTTCAACTACGAAGCAACAACATTCGTGGCACGATCCCAAAAACATGGGCAATGGGGAACAACTTAACGATGATTGACTTAAGTCAAAACCAATTCCAAGGTCAGTTACCAAGATCCATGGCCAACTGTCTAATGCTTGAGTATCTTCATGTTGGTAACAATCAGATCATTGATACCTTTCCCTTTTGGTTGGGAACTCTTTCTCGGTTGAAGGTTCTCGTTCTCCGTTCTAATGCGTTCCAAGGTTCAATAAAGAGTTTTGAAATCAACGATACATTCACTGAGTTGCATATCATTGATCTCTCTCGAAATAATTTCTCTGGAAATTTGCCCACAGAGTATTTCCGACATTGGAATGCCATGAACGTTGTTGGTGCAAATGAATTGAAATACATGGAGGTGAATTCTAGAAGAGACGGGTTTGGTAGCTCTATCCAATGCACAATCACAATTACAAACAAAGGCACAACGTTGAAGTATGAGAAAATCTTAGATGTGTTTAGGGTCATTGATCTCTCAGGTAATAGATTTGATGGCGACATTCCAGAACTTGTGGGGAGTCTTAAAGGACTTCATTCGCTAAATCTATCCAATAATGCTCTCACTGGTTATATCCTACCATCTTTAGGGAACTTGACAAACCTAGAATCAATGGACCTTTCCCAAAACAAGTTATTTGGAGAGATACCTGCACAATTAACCCAACTCTTTTCTCTTGAATATTTCAATGTCTCCAACAACCGTCTCACAGGAGCTATACCACGTGGAAGTCAATTCTACACATTTCAATCTAATTCATTTGGAGGTAATCCAGGATTGTGTGGAAGCCCGCTATCAAAGAAATGTGGAGATTTCAATTACACTCCAACTCCACCTTATCCCTTCGAAGAGAATCAAAGCTCCTCGTCTCCATTTGAATTTGGGTGGAAAGTAGTTGCCATAGGATATGGATGTGGATTTGTTATAGGAGTTGTTATTGGGAAAATTGTTATTACAAGGAAGTATGGTTGGTTTGTGAAGATTTTTGGAAAGATGTAGCAAACTCAAAAAATGGTGACTGGAGAAGGCCATAAATTTGAATTTAGTTAAATAAAATGTTTTAGAAAAGTATAAATGTCTATGTTTCTAGCATGATTATAGGGTGCTTGATGGAATTGTAAGCGTATACAAATTTCAATGTAATATCTTACTATTTGTGTGTGAGTTTGCATCCGTTGTGTATGTTTTTGTTTTCTTTGCTTATATTAAACAATCTTGTTTGTTTGTTTTTCTAGTTTGTGTCGTGTAAATTAGAAACCATTGATGAATGAATCAGCAAAGTGTGTAAAGGTAAACCTTCAACAAGCTGATTAGAACCCACGTATGAGAAACACTCTCGCCAACCCTGTTATTCTTTATCGTCTTTTTCAATTGGAAACTTCTATAAAAATAACACATGACTGCCTCTCTCTCTGTCTCTATCTCTATTGAAAAGTGTATAGTTTTCAGAGTTGATTTGCTCTTTCTTCTGTCTAAAGTTGTTAATTGTTTTGTTTGATGTAAATTGTAATTGTTCTTTAGTTTATAATGTGTGGTGTAGGTTGATTGTTAGCCGTGGGAGATTTTGGTGTTTGTCTTGAACCTTCAAATTAGGAATTTGTAAGGTGCTTTTTTGGCATCTACAAATGAAAAGACGAACTTACAATAGAAAAGTCAAATCTCGGTCAGTGAATAGCAGAGCACTTTCCTAGAAACTGAATTCCATCTTTCTTGCACATGATGTTCCTCCATTTTTTTTTTTTGGGAAAAACATGTATTTCCGGGAAAGTAATCTAATAAATAAATAAATAAGGTCAAACTAATTCATAGTATTGGAGATCAAAGGGAAATTTCCAAACATGGGAATTGTGGGACATTCATGAAGGAATTTCTGCAGTCCGAAAGAAGTCTAACATGAGAATTGTGGGACATTCATACATGCATTCCTGCAGAACAATAGATTTGAAGGAGAAATTCCATATCTTTTAGACAGTCAAAGAGGACTTCATTTGCTCAATCTTTCCAACAATGCTGTTATTCATATTCCATAGACCTTTCTCGAAACAAGTTGTTCGGAATGATACCCCACAACTAGCTGAGCTCAATTTTCTTTCATCTTTTGGAAATTTGTGAGTATTAAGAAGAATAGTTGGTTCATGAAGACTTTTGGAAAGAGGCAACAAACTCCAAGAAGGGTGAATCGGAGGATGTAATTATAGAATTTAAGTTATTTGGATGAAATGTTTGCAAAAAATAAAATAAAATGTATATTTTCATATGCTTCGAGCATTATTGTATGTACTTGAAAGAATTGGTAGCCTACCCAAAATTCAACAGATCTGTATCTTATAATTTTTGTGTGCGTGCCACAGAGTGAGTATGTGTTTTTCCTTAAAAATCGACAGAACGGAAAACAGATAAAATGGTTTTCTCTTTAGTTTGTGTAAGAAGCAGAAAAAAGCTTGGTATATATATAACAAATCTGATTGTTTATATCACATTATTGACTTCATATATATTCAGCCAAATGGAAGTGGGTCTCAATGAAATCAATGGTGTCAACCTTCGTCGAATGCAGAGACCAAAGAAAATGGAGCTCTTGATTTGAGTCCATTTGGCTCTGCTTCTGATGAGCTCTAACGCTTCAGCGAAGCATTATCACAAAAACAATCCAGCATCACATAAAAAGCTCCGCCAGACATCCTTGATTTAACTAACTGATCATCAGATTATATAAATACTAAAAGTAAAAAACAAAAAAAAATCCTTTTGGGAGATCAAATATTTATTTCTTAAGCAATCTCTTTTCTGCTTGGGTATGGTGTCATAAAATTTTGAAATCCGTCTTTACCCCATGCCATTTTATCTACCACTTAGTTTTGCAGAATGTAAGAATAAATAGTAAATCTCATGTGAAGGTTGTTTATGTTTGTATTGATCCTTTTATTAAAATAATAATAATGATAATAATTATTAGAAGGTGGAGATCAAAAGTATACACCATCTCCAAACCCTCGAAAATTGATTGAGGAGCTTAATTGTTTGCATCTACAGATCAAACATGGAAATTTTGGGTCCCAACAATTAATAAATATCTTGCGAAAATTGTTGCAAGTTTGTGTGGTAGTGGCAAGGAGAGAAGGGAACCGTTCAGTTCATTGATTTATTTCACTTTCTTCGTAAATTGGATATGCCATTTCTTTTGTGGGTGATATTGTATTGGGTATATTAGGTTAATGGGCTTTTGGCCTTGGTAGGTTAGTGGGCCTTTGACCTTTGACTTGTAATGGGTCATACCATATTATAGTTGGTATGATCCATAGGCTTATAGTTTTGATTAGTTGTTGTAAGGTCTTTATAAACAAGACCCAAAAAGCTGAACTCTCTGGATGTTAATAAAGGAGAAGTTATGGCAACTTTAACAGGAGTGGATCTTGCCACATCCAATAATGCTGGAATGTGACTCTTTGGTTATAATTATGGCTATCAATTAGCCATCTCTTCTCTCAGATTAGACCTTTACTCTTTATCATTTTTGACATACAACTGAAACTTCAGCATTTTCAAGATTGGAATGCTGCAAAAGTTTCAAGAAGTGCAAACTTTCGTGCACACCACCTCACCAAATAGGCCGTTACCAACCTCGTGTTTGGGAGCATTCCCAATACTACCCTCATCTTCTCTTTTATTGGGATCAATAGTGGGAAGGACCCCCAATATAAGCCTTCCCTTTGTTTTGTATTTGCGTGGAAAAAAAAACAAAAAACAAAAAAACCAAGAGAAGTATTAGGCATTTAAGACCCCAAAAAAAAAAAAAAAAAAAAAGGTTACGTTCTTTTCATTATCTGTGTATTTATTTTTTAAATTTGGTTTTTGGACGTTCACTGTAATTTGATTGTAAATTATTCCAATTTTCCAATCATTCAATTCTACAACGTACACAATACTGTGGTTAACAAGTTTCCGAGACGTTTCGTCATCCTCTAACCCAATTTTCCCGATCTTTTCTACGGCACAGTGGAAGACATAGAAAAGCAAAAGCAATGGTATTATTAACCGTTTACAATTTTAAGAGAATATAATATTTGATGGGGCTGTTTGCTATCAATTGTTAGTAAAAACAAAAAACTCATACACATGCAAACTCACACAAATGGTGAGATATTACATTTAAATTTTTATAAGCTTACAATTCCATCAAGCACCATACGTACAATAATGCTAAAACTTAAACATTTATACTTCCTCTAAAACAATAAATTTAACTAAATTTAAATTTATGACTTCCAATTCACCCCTCTTGAAGTTTGCTACATCCTTCCAAAAATCTTCACAAACCAATCATATTTCCTTGTAATCAGAATTTGCCCAATAACAACTCCTATTACAAATCCACATCCATACCCTATGACAACTACTTTCCAACCAAATTCAAATGGGGACCCTGAGTTTTGACTCTCTTCAAAGGGAGAAGGTGAGGTTGGAGTGTACTTGTAACCTCCACATTTCTTTGATAAAGGGTTCCCACACAGTCCTACATTACCCCCAAATGAACTATTCTGAAATGTGTCAAATTGATTTCCATGTGGTATAGGTCCTGTGAGACGATTGTTGGAAACATTAAAGGATGCAAGGAAAAAGAGTTGTACTAGTTGTTGAGGTATCTCTCCAAGCAAATTGTTTTGGGAAAGGTCCATTGATTCTATATCCGCCAAGTTCCCTAAAGATGATGGGATATGACCAGTGAGAACATTATTGGAAAAATTTAACAAATGAAGTCCTTCAAGACTCCCCACAAGTTCTGGAATTTCTCCTCTAAATCTATTGCTTGAGAAATCAATGACCGTGAGCGCATTTTGGAGTTTCTCGTACTCCAAATCTACGCCTTTGTTTGTCATTTTAATTGTGTATTGGACATTTGAAGCCGACCCGTATCCACCAAAAGATAAATCCATGTATTTCGACCTTTTTTCACCAACAACTTTCATGGCATTCCAATGTAGGAAATACTCCGCAGGCATATTTCCAGAGAAACTATTATGAGAGAGATCAAGGATATGCAACTCGGGGAATGTATAATTGGTTTCAGGACTCTTTATTCGACCATGAAATCCATTAGAACGAAGGACAAGAACCTTCAACTGAGAAAGAGTTCCCAACCAGAAGGGAAATGTGTCATTCATTTGATTGTTACCAACATGAAGATATTCTAGCAGCGTACAGTTTGCCATGGATCTTGGTAGCTGACCTTGGAATTGGTTCTCACTTAAGTCAATCAAGCTTAACTTGCTTCCCTTTGCCCATGTATTTGGGATGGTACCACTGAAGTTGTTTCTTCGCAGTTTAAGAAATAACAAAGAATTGAAGTTTACTAAACACGGATGAAGCATACCAGACAAGTTGTTATACGATAAATCAAGTATACGAAGTGAACTCAAACTGCAAATCAATGGCGACATTTCTCTTATCAAGTTCCACTGGACTTGATAAATCTTGATAGATGATTGTGGAATGGGGAGTGATCCTTGCAGCCTATTACGTTCAAGTAATAAAACTTCTAACTTAGACCATGGGAGAACAATTGGAGATTGTTCAAAGCCTATTAGAGAATTGTCAGAAAGTAATATAGCTGAAAGAGTTTCTATACTTGCATTATACATCCATTTGGGTATTAAGCCGGTAAGATTGTTGTGTTGCAGCTCAAGCCAAACCAATTTGTTTTGGTTACGTAAGAAATCTGGAAACTTCCGTAAAGGTCCAGATAAACTTCCGTAAAGGTCCTAGAGTGTGAAACTGTGGAAGAGTATCATTTGAATTGGCCTTGGTCAACAATGTCAAATTGTTGGATGATAGAATAAGCGCACTTAAACTTTTCATCTTAAGAAACATGTCAAACTCTAGCACCCCAACCAATTTATTAAATGAGAGGTCCAGATAAATTAGTTGAGTCATGCTAGTTAACAAGGAAGAAGGGATGTGACCTGTAAGATTGTTCTCTGACAGATCCAGATCAGTGAGTTGAGTGAGATTACTCAGTGAAGGTGGGATAGATCCAGAGAAAAGGCATTTCCGAAAATCTAAAAAATATAAAGAAATTAGCTTTCCAATTGAAGCTGGTAGTTTACCATAAAAACGGGTGTCCCTGAGTGTTAAAACCTTAAGAGAACTGTTGGAGTGAAATTCGGGCAAATGACCAATGAGATTTTCATTGTATGCTACACTAAGAAACTGTAGATTTGGTAGAAAAAAAATTTCGGCTGGAACTTCTCCATGTAACAAGGAGTATTGTAGATCCAAAGTTGCCAAAGAAGATAAATTTGCCAGGCTTTTAGGCATTTGTCCAGAAAAAAAGGAATCAGAAAGGTTGAGATAGGTTAACCTCGAAAGATTGCCAACTCCAAATGGGATTTGAGAGCCGTAGAAGTCATTATCAGCAAAATTAAGCCTTTGAAGATGAAGAAGGCGGAAGAGGCCGCTGGTAGAGTTGATAGAACCACAGAGACAGCTGCTACTGAGATCAAGGCCGATCACATGACCTTTGTCCTCATTGCACTCAACCCCATCCCATGAGCAGCAATCATTGCTCCCTTCTTTTAGAGCCCATGATGCAACCTTAGGATAAGCAGAAGGATCAAAAGAAGCAGAGCAGTCAATGATAAAACCATCCTTGAATTGCAACAAGGCTGATTTCTCATCTTCGAGACAAAGTGGCTGCTGAGAAGACAGAGAAACAGTGAGTAAAACAAAGAACAACGAGAGAAGAAAAAGGAAGTGTATGAATATGAACTGATACAAATAGTTGTCCACCATCTTTTACTGCTCTTTTGATAAAGAAAGAACTACAAGTGAAGGGCTTTTATAAGCGTTGCTTTTTCACTTATTGTTGATGAAAATCATGTGTAGTCGGTGGAAACGCGGTTTGAAGCAATTATTAACTTTTAACCTCATCTGGAAGCTGGACCACCTGTCTTTTTTGCGTAAGACTTTTCTGAGTTTGGAGTAGAAAAGGTACTCCTAAGCGAAAGCACCTTCTTCCTTCCTATGAAAATATCATACAAAGAGACGTACGGGCTAACGCCCCATGTGCTTTTGTTCAAGGATCCAAAATGCCTTGTAATTTCCAGAAAATATTGTATGAGGGCCAAGTCAACAAGAGAGAGACGTAAAGAGAACCATTTTGTGTTATCTTGTAAATAAATGATGACTGCTTGTATTAATGGTAATTATACAAGGCCAACCATCTTTATATTCATCCATCGAACCTATTTTCTGCAATAATTAAAGTAATCAATTAATCCATATGCATGTTTCTGTTGCCTTCGTTTCCAGTGTGTGTGTGTGTGTGTGTTTGTGTTTTCTTCTTTTTCTCTATTCGTTAAGATTTGAATGTGCAATCTCTAGACATGA
>NC_081545.1:973926-999818 GCF_901000735.1 Corylus avellana | reverse complement strand
TATATATGTATACACCCAACATTTCTAATAGCTTAAAATTTGTTGGGCGTTAAAAAATAGCATAAAGAATTTATGGGTGGCTTGGTGTTAGACACTTATGTCCACCCCTCCAAATGCTCCTAAGAGCTACATTGTGCTCATTAACTTGATTTTTTCTACAATACAATGGTCATTATTTATAAGGTAATGTATAAATATAATTATAATAATCAAATCCCATTGATTTAATTACAATCCCAATTTTTGATTACAATTCAACAATAAATATAGAATATTTCAATATCAACATAATTATAAAATATACGAAAAATATTATATATTTTTCATATATTCTAAGAATCCTTAGGAAGCATATGAATCACACACGTTGAAATTCTAGTGATCATCATTCAGATATTGGCTGAGCGAGGAGAATTATTAGGTCTACAAACTTCTGCAATGCTTATATCCTTACAAGGCTATAAAAGACCTTCACTTGCAGTTTGTGTAGTAGTGGCAAGGAGAGAAGGAAACCGTTCCATTCATTGATTTATTTCCTTTTCTTCGTAAATTGGATATCCCATTTCTTTCGTGGGTGATATTTGGTCAACAATAGGTATCCAAATGATGGATAGTTGTAATTGGCAAGTAGAAGATTCAAACATGCTTATGGACATTCATGTGGAAAAAGGACCTTGATGCTGACATGGATAATAACATCTACGTTGAAGATGGAAGAAAATGGTAGATGAGGAACTTATCAAGACTGAACCATGCAGACGGGTCGCCTACGGCAAATCTGACTAATCGTATTTAATTGGGAGGTTGAAGATCCAGTTGGCAGTCTTTGGAAGGAGTCCACCCACAACCAACAAAAAATCAATCTTTATAGATATTTGCTTTTGAGGATACCCGCCCGCCACCAATCATTTTCTGAAGAAATCATCATCTATATATAAGTACATGTTGTCTGACAACCAATAATTCAAGACAGATCAATATCTAATCCGCGTAGTTTACCCAAGGGAAGACTTGGAAGAAGAAAGATAAACACATCATGATCGAGAAGTCTTCGCAGGACTTGGAAGGAGAGAGTGACACCTTGACTTATCTCCCTCATCCCTCTAACACCTCATTTGGATTGGAGGCGTACTAAATCCGATCATCATGAGTGACAAATTAATCTCAAAGCATCAAAGGGTGAGGACAAACGGTAACAGCATTTTATAATAGGACTGCTCATTCTAAGATTGAAGCAATATCATTTATCAATTTAGAGTATGAGAAAACTATGCTCATTCTCTCAACTTACACTCAAATGACAATATTTCCTTTCAAACTAAAAAAGTACTATTGCAGTTCTTTTTTTTTTTTTTTTAATCTTTTTTCCACAAGCTGATTTTGTAATAGTTTGGATTGGGCCCATAAAGAGCAAACAAAACACCTTTTATTTTTTGATATTGCTATTGTTCACACTCAGTTAAGACGGTTAATGTAACAAATATGAAGTCGTTTTTTTTTTTTTTAAATGTCATACACTAAAAAACCAAAAAATTAAACTACTTATAACACGTTATGTCAACAATAAAAGGATTAGGCATTCATGACCCAAAAAAAAAGTTTACGTTCTTTTCATTATCTGTGTATTTATTTTTTAAGTTTGGTTTTTGGACGTTCACTGTAATTTGATAGCAAGTGGAAGACATAGAAAAGCAAAAGCAATGGGAAAACTGTGGCCACCTAACTAAGTAGCAAGTGGAAGACAAAGAAAAGCATGCAAAAGCAATGAGAAAACAAGGCTTGATAAATTAATTAAGTGTGAAAGTTAAACCACCAAACAGCTAGGGCCTTCATGTGACATGATGTGAAATCGTAATGTACTCAATAATAATGGAAGCATCTAATTAGTCACACTTTTTTAAAATTCCATTTGGAGTCTCCAACTTATGTAAAGCATACGTATATCCTTCCTACTCTATAAAACCCCCTTCACTTGTAGTTCAGCTGGCCTCATCAAATTAAACAGCCAAAAACATACTAAAACATCATGGATACCTATTTGTATCGCTTCATATTCGTGCGCTTCCTTTTTCTTCTCTCAATATTGTTCCTTGTTTTACTCATTGCCTCTTTGTCTTCTTTGCAGCCACTTTGTCATGATGATGAGAGATCTGCCTTGTTGCAATTCAAGGATAGCTTTATCCTAAACAAGTCTGCTTCTGCTGATCCTTCTGGGTATCCTAAGGATGTTGCATCATGGAGTCTAGAAGGAGGGAATAGTGATTGCTGCTCATGGGATGGGGTTGATTGCAATGAGGACACGGGTCATGTGATTGGCCTTGACCTCAGTAGCAGCTTTCTCTATGGTTCTATTTATTCCAGCAACAGCCTCTTCCGCCTTCTTCAACTTCAAAGGCTTAATCTTGCTGATAATGACTTCAACGACTCTCAAATCCCATTCAAAATTGGCAATTTTTTGAGGTTAACCTATCTGAACCTCTCCTACTCTTTGTTTTCTGGACAAATCCCCTCAGAGCTCTCACATCTCAACAAGCTGTCTTCCATCGATCTGACTCTTAATTATGGTTTATATACTCTAAGTGAATTCAGAAGTCTAGTTCAAAACTTCACTACCCTGGAAGAGCTTTTACTCTCTGACATCAATTTCTCGTCCTCTATACCTGAAAGTTTGGTAAATTTATCTTCTTTGACAACACTACATCTAGAAAATTGTGAATTGCATGGGGAATTCCCAACAAGAATTTTTCAGCTACCAAACCTACGGGATCTTAGGATAGGATGGAATCCGAATCTCACTGGTCATTTGCCTGAATTTCACCTAGGCAATCCCCTTCAGGTGCTAAGTATCAGACGAACAACTTTTTTTGCTTCAGTTAGATCTATCCCACCTTCATTGAGTAATCTCACCCAACTCACTTACTTAGATCTTTCAAGAAACAATCTTACAGGCCACATCCCTTCTTCCGTCTTTGCTAACCTCACTCAACTAACTCTTCTGGATCTTTCATACAATAAATTGAGTGGGACAATGGAGTTTGACATGTTTCATAAGATCAAAAGTTTAAGTGTGCTTAGGCTATCATCCAACAATTTGACATTGCTCCCACCTTCATTGAGTAATCTCACCCAACTCACTTACCTGGATCTGTCAAGAAACACTCTTACAGGCCACATCCCTTCTTCCGTCTTTGCTAACCTCACTCAACTAACTTTTCTGGACCTTTCATACAATAAATTGAGTGGGACATTGGAGTTTGACATGTTTCTTAAGATCAAAAGTTTAAGTGTGCTTAGGCTATCATCCAATAATTTGACATTGCTAACCAAGGCCAACTCAAATGATACTCATCCACAGTTTCACACTCTAGAATTGGCTTCTTGCAACTTACGGAAGTTCCCAGATTTCTTACACAGCCAAAACAAATTGAGTTGGCTCAATCTAGGAGGCAACAATCTTGATGGCCTAGTACCGAGATGGATGTATAATGCAAGTAGAGAATCTCTTGACACTATAATCCTTTCTAACAATTTTCTAATAGGCTTTGAACAACCTCCGGTTGTTCTCCCATGGTCTAATCTAACTTCTTTATCTCTAGACAATAACAAGCTGCAAGGATCACTCCCAATTCCACCACCATCTATCCAGTATTATCGAGTTCAAAGGAACTTGATAAGAGAAATGTCACCGTTGATTTGCAATCTCAGTTCACTTTATTACCTTGATTTGTCCTATAACAACTTGAGTGGCATGCTTCACTCATGTTTAGGAAACTCCAGTTCTTTGGAAATACTTCAACTTCGAAGCAACAACTTCCGTGGCACCATCCCAAAAACATGGGCAAAGCGAAGCAGCTTATGGATGATTGATTTAAGTGAAAACCAATTACAAGGTCAGCTTCCCAGATCAATGGCTAACTGTATGATGCTACGATATCTTAATGTTAGTAACAATCAGATCAATGGCACCTTTCCCTCCGGGTTGGTTTGCAATCTGAGTTCACTTGAAGTACTTGATTTGTCCTATAACAACTTGAGTGGAAAGCTTCATCCATGTTTAGGAAACTTCAGTCCTCCTTTGTCAATACTTCAACTACGAAGCAACAGCTTTCATGGCACCATCCCAAAAACATGGGCAATGGGGAACAACTTAACGGTGATTGACTTAAGTGAAAACCAAGTCCAAGGTCAGTTACCAAGATCCATGGCCAACTGTCTGATGCTTGAGTATCTTCATGTTGGTAACAATCAGATCAATGATACCTTTCCCTTTTGGTTGGGAATTCTTTCTCGGTTGAAGGTTCTTGTCCTCCGTTCTAATGCATTCCAAGGTTCAATAAAGAGTTTTGAAATCAACGATACATTCCCTGAGTTGCATATCATTGATCTCTCTCAAAATAATTTCTCTGGAAATTTGCCCACAGAGTATTTCCGACATTGGAATGCCATGAAAGTTGTTGGTGCAAATGAATTGAAATACATGGAGGTGAATTCTAGAAGAGATGGGTTTGGTAGCTCTATCCAATGCACAATCACAATTTCATACAAAGGCATAACGTTGAAATATGAGAAAATCCTAGATGTGTTTAGGGTCATTGATCTCTCAGGCAATAGATTTGATGGCGAAATTCCAGAACTTGTGGGGAGTCTTAAAGGACTTCATTCGCTAAATCTATCCAATAATGCACTCATTGGTCATATCCCACCATCTTTAGGGAACTTGACAAACCTAGAATCAATGGACCTTTCCCAAAACAAGTTATTTGGAGAGATACCAGCACAATTAACCCAACTCTTTTCTCTTGAATATTTCAATGTCTCCAACAACCGTCTCACAGGAGCTATACCACGTGGAAATCAATTCGACACATTTCAAAAGAATTCATTTGGAGGTAATCCAAGATTGTGTGGAAGCCCGCTATCAAAGAAATGTGGAGATTTCAATTACACTCCAACTCCACCTTATCCCTTCGAAGAGAATCAATGCTCCTCATCTCCATTTGAATTTGGGTGGAAAGTGGTTGCCATAGGGTATGGATGTGGATTTGTTATAGGAGTTGTTATTGGGAAAATTGTTATTACAAGGAAGTATGGTTTGTTTGTGAAGATTTTTGGAAAGATGTAGCAAACTCAAAAAATGGTGACTGGAGAAGGCCATAAATTTGAATTTAGTTAAATAAAATGTTTTAGAAAAGTATAAATGTCTATGTTTCTAGCATGATTATAGGGTGCTTGATGGAATTGTAAGCATATACAAATTTCAATGTAATATCTTACTATTTGTGTGTGAGTTTGCATCCGTTGTGCATGTTTTTGTTTTTGTTTTTTGTTTTTTTTTTTTTTTCCTTATATTAGAAACCATTGATGAATGAATCAGAAAAGTGTGTAAAGGTTAACCTTCAACAAGCTGATTTGAACCCACGCATGAGAAACTTAAGCTGATTAGATCTAAGTCAGTGAGTTGGGTGAGATTACTCAATGAAGAGAATCAAAGCTTAGAGTCTCCATTTGAATTTGGGTGGAAAGTAGTTGTCATAGGGTATGGATGTGGATTTGTTATCGGAGTTGTTATTGGGCAAATTGTTATTACAAGGAAGTATGGTTGGTTTGTGAAGATTTTTGGAAAGATGTAGCAAACTTGCAGAATGGTCAATTGGAGAAGGCCATACATTTGAATTTAGTTAAATAAATTGTTTTGGAAAAGTATAAATGTCTATGTTTCTAGCATTATTATAGGATGCTTGATGGAATTGTAAGCGTATACAAATTTCAATGTAATGTCTTACTATTTGTGTGTGAGTTTGCATCTGTTGTGTATGTTTTTTTTTTTTTTTTTTTTTTTCCATATATTAAACAATCTTGTTTGTTTGTTGGCTCTATTCCTAGTTTGTGTCGTGTAAATTAGAAACCATTGATGAATGTATCAGCAAACTGTGTAAAGGTAAACCTTCAACAATGTAACGGGGAAAGGTGGCTGACCACCCCACCCTACGGAGGGGTGACCACTTTTTTATTTTTTAACTTTGAAGGTAAAAACTTTATTTTACAATAGACTAGGTTATTAGTTATGTCGAGTGTTAATGGTTTCGGTCAAACAGCTAACGGTGGGGACCATTTTGGAGAAATAGCTTACTCCATGGATCTTTAAGATAGTTTTGACACCTAAGGATCAGTTTGGTACAATTACAATTAAAAAAAAAAAAAAAAAAGGGTCAAACGATTACCCAGTTTGAAGTGTTGGAGAGATGAATATTTTGGGAAGTCTCGAATTGAATCCTATTATGGTTGCTATCCAATGTGGAACAAGTTTCCAATTGAATCCTATTATGATTTCTATCCAATGTGGGGCAAGTCTCCAGTTGAGAAGCAATCAAAACATATGCTCTTATAGGGACCACCACCATCCATCTTGTCGAGGGGAAGTCTCCAATAGAGAAGCAATTGACAACATGCTCCCATGGGGATGATGAGAAACCATCATCATCACCTTGCATGAATCTAGAGCTATTTCTAGTATTCTATACATATATATGTGCCGAAAAACACCAATATATGTCGACAAAAAAAAAAAATGCAAAAACAAAAAATTACCTGAACAAATTCCAAAGTCGCACCTCGCGTTATTGACCCCTACCTCCTTGATGGAGACTTTAGACTTATTTTTGTTCAATGGGATTGTTTAGACTCCTAATATTGTAACAAACAAAATGCATGAGCAAAAAGAGGGAAAGTAACTGAACCGTACCTCCTTCATGGAGAGTTTGACTTGCTGGCCCCTTTATTGGAGCCCTTGCCTCCTTGCTTCTTAACGTGAACCCCTCCTGAACTGAACTTACCTCCTAGAGGTTAAGGTGATTTGGTTAGGTGTAGCCAAGGTTGGAGTAGCTGGAGTTACAGAGTTGTGAATAGGAACTTCCGTTACTCCAGAAATTGACTCAATAGCTCCCCCAGGATAAGGAATAGTCTTGTAATATCTGAAAATTAATCATGAAATGGTCCTTAAACACCTGGATGACAGCAATAGACTTCAAACTACAAGTGATCCTACCTGGAAAATTTTGCCATTCATCCTCGTGCCATTCAGAAAAAATGGTCCTAGTACCTCCACCTTGATAAAAGGTAAATAAAGAACACAATAATCTTAGGAAGCAGAGCACCAAGTTTGCAACCTTAATGTAAGAAATCATTATACTTGCTTTTCACAGTAAAAATAAAACAATGGAAGATTATACAGCTTGCTTTAGTTTTGCTCTCAAAGTAAAAAGAGTAGTTCCCACTAAAAGCTAAGATTTACAAGTTACAAGGTGAGATCAGGTGCAAGAAGAGGTCAATTTACAACAACACAACCTTTATAAGTTACATGGAAAGCATAGGTGCATACACCCTTAGCATTTACCTCCAAATGCTTTCTTCTCATACTAGGCACCAAAGTTGGTGGTTTCGGATTTGTCAAAGCCTGCTGGCATAAGACCTCTAGCTTCCATCTCACTACATAACATCTTTGCCTCTTGAATTTTTCCACACTGGCAAAGCCCAATGCAAATCTCAGATAAGCTGCCTGAATCAGGAGCCATTGATCTCTCAAACATTTCCTTCAAGACTTGGACTGCTCCATCAAAGTCCTCATTTTTGCATAAAGTTGATACCAACATTTTGAAAGTATGTTCATTTGGATGGCAACCACTCCTTAACATGCTTTTATATATTTGAAAGGCACGCTCGGAGTTCTTTCTCATGCACTGACCACAAATAAGGGCAGAAAACGTTGTGGCATTTGGCACTAAGTTATGCTTATCAAGTTCCTTAACCAGATATGCCGCTTTCTTTGTCTTACCCTCCTTGCATAGTCCAAATATCAAGGCATTATACGTTAAAATATCAGCCTTAACTTGATTCCTCAACATCTCCTCATAAAGCTTGCTGCCCATCTCACTATTACCCACTTGGCTATACCCATTTATCAAGGTATTGTAGGTCACAATATTAGAAGTAACATTCGCCGCCTTCATCTCAATGAAAACTCTATTAGCTTCAAGTAATTTCCCTTCCTTGCAAAATCCATGGATAAGCGTGTTAAATGTAACCACATCCTGGTGCACCCCACTCCTTTCCATTGAGTTTTTAAACTTTACTGCAAAGCTCAATAGACCCTTACTGCAATGTCCTGCAATCAATGTGTTATAAGATGCAGTATTCGGTCTAAAACCCATGCTTTCTATCTCCCTAAATGCCTCAACAGCCTTCTCCAATTTTCCCGATTTACAGTAAGTGCGCATGATCATATTAAGGGTATAAACATTTGGCGAAATCCTATGACGCCGCATTTCTCTGTAGAATGCCAAAGTAATATCCATCCTGTGCAAATCAAGCAAAGAGCTCATGTAGGCATTACATGACTCAATAGTAGGGAAAAATCCATAATCCTTCATTCGACAAAAAGTATCAGTGGCATCCCTAAACTTCTTCATATGCGCAAAAGTCTTGAAAAGTGAGTCAAAAACACGAGGCCAAGAATCACACAAGCGGTACGAGTGTAGCATTTCTTCGAACAGATTGGAGTGTACATCTATGGAACCAGGTACAATAATGTTCCTCAAAATGGACTCTGCAGATTTGAATTTCCGGTTTTTTGTGAGAATGTGGAGAGTTATGGAATGAATTTCGAGGGAATGGCAACTGGGTTTTTGAATCCCAGCCCAGTTGAAAAACTCAAGGGAATGAACATGGTCCTTCTGAATCTTGAGCAATACATGTTTCATTCTGAGGGGTGTTAGATCGGTTGATAACGAACTGAGCTTAGCCCAATCAGAGTGAATTAGGTGGCTGTGTGCAACGTTTATGAAATCAAGGTCTTGACCTCTGGGCTCAGGGACTGTTCGGTGGGGTATTGGAATTGGTTTCCACTTCCTTTCTCCAAAATTCCCAGGGATCGTGGGTTTCACAGAGGAATTCAGCAAAGTCGAAAATCGACGGAGTGGGAAACTGTTATTCATAATTTCTTCATAAAACATATAAAATGGGTTTTCCTTTTGGTACGCGAACAAGCCGAACAACTTTGTTGTATAACCAAAGCGATTGTTTGACTCAAATTATTTCGTCCTAATTCAACGTAATGGAAGTGGGTCTTGACGAAAACAATGGGACTAACCTTCTTTAGACGCAGAGAACGAAGAAAATGGAGCTTTTGGGCTCACTTCGCTTTGCATAAGACCTCTGAACCTTCGCTGAGGCATAAAAAACACAAAGAAACGGCCTTTAAATTGCACTGAATGAAAAAGAAGAAGGAAGGAATGGGACCGACGACTGTCGTTGATATATACCAACTAACCGGTCGTATTGGCACGTAGTCGAGGATAATCGTTTGTCGCTATTAATTGAGAAAACGACTAGAATTTTATTTTCTTTTATTTTATTTTATTTTTTTCATTCAAAGCGGGAAAGGGGGGGTTGGAGTTTTAACAAACCACAAGTCGTATACGCTTGACATGTGACAACAAGTTGTTGTTCGTGTGTTGTGTCATGTACTTATCACCTACCAATTATGCGAGATTTTACAGTCATAAGCAGATTTTTACCTTATTGAATTTGAGTTCAAGTCGAGTTAAATTGAATGAATATCGAGCAAGTTGTCGAACGAATTGAATTATTCATAGTCCTAATTGTGTTGCCATAATTAGAGTATTACTTGAAGGTAGTAGGACGCTCATCCTACATATTTGTTGTCAAGGCTCTCCCGCTTAGCCTTTTAAAGTGATCATGTCATGACGCCTTCGTCGACACATTTTTTGACTCGAGCACAAATCTTCACAAAACTAATTTCAGTTGAAAACCACAAGATTTGGGCATATTTAATATATGAGTAATGCTAAATACTATATAATTTTATACAACATTCAGCCAACATTATGTTGACATGGCACTCATAACCAACTATTAAATACCTTTTTTTTATTGTTATTGTTTAACAATAATTATTTCGTCCTCAAGAGGTAGCTCAATCGGATAGAACCATACCTAATGAAACAGAGGTCACTAGTCCGAATTTCCTTCCCCCTCTTGTGTAGACATGTCAAAAAAAAAAAAAAAAAAAAGAAAAAAAAAGGGGGATTAATTCAATGGTTAGTGCCACATCATCATTTTTGGATAATGATTTGATAAAATTATAGTATCTAGAATTAAATGGTTATTCATATGAAATAGCCATTCATTTCATTTGTTTGATTGCACACCAAACAAAGAATAAGAGATGGCCATCCATTCCAACCTCTTATATTCCCAATAATATATACCTATGTATAATTACCATATAATCATCATTTATTTACGAGATAACACTAACTGGCTCTCGGTCTCTCTCTTCTCTTGTTTGTCTATTTGGGGGTTGGGAAAGCATGTGAAAGGTGCTTGACTTGACTTGGCCCTCAGACAATATTTTCTCGAAATTACAAGGCATTTTGAATCCATGAACAAACTCACATGGGGTCTCTTCAGCTCGTTTGTTTCTTTGTAAGATATTTTCATAGGAAGGAACAAGGTGCTTTCGCTTCAAACCGCGTTTCCCGGCCCTCGTCTACACATGATTTTCATTAATTCTCTCAACAATAAGTGAAAAACAAAAAGTAGTATAAGATTAGATTACATGGTTGTTTCATATAGATTACAATAATTGAGTCACACTTTTTCAAAATACATCTTGTTTTGAATGAGTCGTCTTCTTGGGTGTACAAACTTATGTAACGCTTATAAAAGTCCTTCACTTGTAGTTCTTTCTTTATCAAAAGAGCAATGTACACAGTAAAAGATGATGGATAACTCTGGATCTCCAATACTGCTACTTACAGGGAGAATTTCCAACTGAAATTTTTTTGCTACCAAATCTATGGAATCTTATTGTAGCATACAATGAAGATCTCATTGGCCATTTGCCTGAATTTCACTCTAACAGTTCTTTGGAGCTTTTGACACTTGAGGGCACAAGTTTTTATGGTAAACTACCGAATTCAATTGGAAATTTAAGTTCATTATATTTTTTAGATTTTCCAAAATGCCATTTCTTTGGATCTATCCCACTTTCACTGAGTAATCTTACTTAACTCACTGATTTGGATTTGTCAGAGAACAATCTTACAAGTCACACCCTTTCTTCCTTATTAATTAACTAACCTGACTCAACTAATTTATCTGGACATCTCATTTAATAAATTGGTTGGGGTGCTAGAGTTTGACATGTTTCTTTAGATCAAAAGTTTAAGTGTGCTTATTCTATCATCCAACAATTTGACATTGTTGACCAAGGCTAATTCAAATGATACTCTTCCACAGTTTCACACTCTAGGATGGGGTTCTTGCAACTTACGGAAGTCTCCAGATTTCTTACGTAACCAAAACAAATTGACTTGGCTTGAGTTGCAAAACAACAATCTTACAGGCTTAATACCCAAATGGATGTATAATGCAAGTATCGAAGCTCTTTCAGCTATATTCCTTTCTGACAATTTTCTAATAGGCTTTGAACAATCTCTAGTTGTTCTCCCATGGTCTAAGTTGGAAGTTTCATTACTTGGAAGTAACAGGCTGCAAGGATCGCTCCCCATTCGACAACCATCTATTAAGATTTATCAAGTCCAATGGAACTTGATAAGAGAAATGTCGCCATTGATTTGCAATTTGAGTTCACTTTATGTACTTGATTTGTCCTATAAAAACTTCTCTGGCATGCTTCAAAAAATATGGGCAAAGGGAAGCAACTTAAGCTTGATTGACTTAAGTAAAAACCAATTCCAAGGTCACCTACCAAGATCCATGGCAAATTGTATGATGCTAGAATATCTTCATTTTGGTAACAATAAGATCATTGATTGGTAACAATAAGATCATTGACACCTTTCCCTTTTGGGTTGGGGACTCTTTCTCAGTTGAAGGTTCTTATGCTTCGTTGTAATGGATTTCATGGCCACTGAAACCAATTATACATTACCCAAGGTGCATATTATTGATCTCTCTCATAATAGTTTCTCTGAAAATTTGCCTGCAGAGTATTTCCTACATTGGAATGTCATGAAAGTTGTTGGTGACAATAAGTTGAAATACATGGATTTATATTTTATCCGATTCGGGTTGGCTTTAGTTGTCGAATACACAGTTAAAATGACAAACAAAGGCATAGATTTGGAGTACAAGAAAATCCAAGATGCGTTCACGGTCATTGATTTCTCAAGCAATAGATTTAGAGGAGAAGTTCTAGAACTTGTGGGGAGTCTTGAAGGACTTCATTTGCTAAATTTTTCTAATAATGCTCTCACTGGTCATATCCTATCATCTTTAGGGAACTTGACAGGTATAGAATCAATGGACCTTTCCCAAAACAATTTGCTTGGAAAGATACCTCAACAACTAACACAACTCTTTTTCCTTGCATCCTTTAATGTCTCCAACAATGTCTCACAGGACTTATACCACATGGAAATCAATTTGACACATTTCAGAATAGTTCATTTGGATGTAATCCAAGACTGTGTAGGAATCCTTTATCAAAGAAATGTGGAGGTTACAAGTACACTCAAATCTCAACTTCTCCCTTCGAAGAGAGTCAAAGCTCAGGTCTCCATTTGAATTTGGTTGGAAAGTAGTTGTCATAGGGTATGGATGTGGATTTGTAATAGGAGTTGTTATTGGGCAAATTGTTATTACAAGGAAGTATGGTTGGTTCGTGAAGATTTTTGGAAAGATGTAGCAAACTTGAAGAATGGTGAGTTGGAGACGGTCAAAAATTTGAATTTAGTTAAATAAAATGTTTTAGAGGAATTAAGTATAAATGTTTAAGTTTTAGCATTATTGTACGTATGGTGCTTGATGGAATTGTAAGCTTATAAAAATTTAAATGTAATACCTCACCATTTGTGTGAGTTTGCATGTGTCTGAGTTTTTTTTGTGTTTACTAACAATTGACTTTTTAATGAAAAAAATACACTTAGCTCTCCCTAACTTACTCCATATTTGACACTTAGGTCGTCAAATTTTAAAATTGACACTTGAGATGGCTGAACCAATCCCATAAGCTATAGGTTAGATTGGTTAGCGCGCCCACCTGAAAAGTGAATTCTATTTTCCATTCATAATATAATATATATATATATATATATATATAGATCAAGGTCTAATAATTAAGAACAACGTGTGAAGAGTGAACTATTGGAGAAATGGATCCTATTGATTTATGTCAACGCCCATATTCTTTCTAAAATGCAGCATTTGGTCTAAAATAATGATCTACATCTTCCTAAACACCTTAACAGCCTTCTCCAATTTTGCCAATTTACAGTTAATTATAAGCAAACATGACCGTATTAACACTAATATTCACATAATCATTTCCTCGTACCACGCGTAAAATGGTTTTTGTTTTTATTTTTTTATTTTCTTTTTGTTATGTGAACAAGCAGGAATGGTTTGTGTAGAATCAATTGAAAAACTCTAAATAGATAAATATCACAATTTTATGCGGAATTAACAGATATATATCAAAACAAACATTCACCAAAATATGAACAATCACACACAAAGATTTTGGTGATGAAGAGGAAACATTTTAGAAAACCTTCTAAAAGTAAAACCTCTCCGAGACAGTCAAACCCAGGAAATCACTATCAAAAGATTATCCAGAGATTACAGACACTAGGAACACTTACAACCCTTTGCAAGACCTTGACTCTATAAGATCGACAAGACTCCAACTTGTCTCCTTGCTCACAATCTTCTTCAACGTGATTCTCCTTTATCGGACCCTTCCGATAGACTTCAATTAAGCACACAATCAATACTAACAAAATCCTCTAAGAGGAATCAATTTGGCTCACAACAAAATAATTACTCAAGCACAGCCTCAAACGAACTCTCTGGGGGTGAAAATTCGTACCTCTATCTTCTATAATGATGTATATATACCCCCAACAAAACCCTAGACCTAACCCACTTAAAATCATGTTTTTTAACCTAAAACTTACGGGGTGTCCGGACAGGTTAATGGGCTGTCCGGACAGGGCTTTACGGAGCAGAAATTTAGTTTTTGGAAATGCGGTCCGGACCTGGGGAATTGCGGTCCGGACCCGGCCTGTCCAGTCTTGATCAACAGCTCCGATCGATAGGTGTTTGTGGTCCGATTGAGCTGAAATTTTGCAGGGACGTTCATAACACATGAATCTACAATATGAACGGTGGAGATTGGATTCTGAGTATTCTATATCAGTATTTGAGCCCGTAAACAGTAGCATCTGTATTTTGGAACTGAATTAAGTCAACACAAGAACTAACAAACTCCCCCTTTGGCAATTCAGTGACAAAACCAAAATGTCGAGCCAATCCCATCATCTCCCCATATTTACTCCCCCTTTTTGTCACAGAATGACAAAAGGTCTTCATGTTTCCTGAAACACTTCACAAAATACATCAAGGCATATGTGGAACAAGAAGACATAAATAAAACTCATGATAAAAAAATGACGTAGAATGCGTGATCATAAAGAAATATCAGTAAAACTCCCCATCAATGTATGACTCAATTAACAACAAGAAACTGGAAATGCAAAGCATGTTTCTCCCCCTCAAAAGTTAAATGAACACACATGATAACACATCAATGACTCATGTATTGCACAATGAATATCCAAACATGCTCCAAATATACAAAATATACATGAGACTAAAAATGGCAAGAAACTCATATTGCTTAACCCAAGAAAAGAAAAATGTTCCATTCATCTCATGCTTGTGTGGTGTGTGTGTAAGCCATCCAAAGAGAAAAATTTTTAACTTACAAAATGAGGAGAAAGTTTCACCACCATGAGGTTTTGACAAGTATATCAAATCAAAAGTCAAACATTATCATACTAGGGCCTAGCCACTCTCATCCTATACATTTCTCTTTGTAAAATATTTTGCACAAGTTTGACACAGTGAAATAAATTCCTTGTGGAATATGATCTTTTGATTTTATTTGTTTCACTATTTTGTTTATTTTTCTCTTTGAGAAAGTGTCCTTAAACTTTTGGTGCTTATCACAAAAGAGAAAGCATGAATTTTTAAGCCCTACGTTCAACTAGCATATGGTCAATTTGAAAAATATGACTAGTCAAAAACCTCATATGGTTACTGATAAGTGCCAAATATTGCATATTTGAACCCCTTTATTTACATTAGTTAATCCTTTAGCTGTGTCGTTATTTCATATTTTGTGTTAGTTTTGTGTTTTTAGTGTTTTGTAGGTCATTGAAGAAAAACTGCAGCTTTAAAGGGAAAAATGCGAAGTTTGGAAGAAAGCATACTTTGAGAAGACCTAGATTGTGTGGTTAAGTCTAACCAAATCTAAGGAAAGGTTAAATCGGATTAAAGTTCAGATTGGATAAGATTTCGGATCGGATTCAAATTCAGATTCTGCACACGTCTTAGTATTTTGACCATAACTCTCCGTTCAAATATCGGATTGAAGTGATTCAAACGGAATTGGAAAGCTAGCTCAAAATACTACAATTTGTTGTGAAATAGGATTTTCGTAATTCGTACAATTACTATGTCAAAATCGCCCCGTAATTAAAGGACACAAATCTGGACGAATCCTATTCCGATTTCAGACTTCTATTTTGATTGGGAGACAGACCTCCGAATTATCTAAGTTTACTTGGGCTTCTAGGACTTCCCTAAGCTTATAAATAGACTTCTTTGCATTCAAGAAAATATACACAATACCAGAGAGCAAAATTCTTTTGTTTAGTTTTTCTTTAGGTTTAGATTTAGGTTTAGATTTTATTTTTATGTGGAGCTAAATTCCCAACTAAGGTTGGGGATAAAGCCTCACCGATGAAGAACATCAATACTTTTATGTAAGTTTTTATTATTCTGATTTTATTGGGTTTTATATTTCAATTGTTTTACTTCTAATCAATTGTATGGAGTGATTCTTGGATATCTCTTGTGATTCAAGGATACATGTGATGATTTGAGATAGTTTCATATGATTGATTGCTTGGCTTTTAACTCATAAAAATTGGATATCCCTTATGATTTGTTCTACGGATACATCTGGTGTTTCAATTGAATTAGGATTCCTTTTGTGATTTGGTCAATGAATGGATACATGGGATGATTTTGATTAATTCTTTGAAGCATAGTAAAACATATCTATGATTTAATTTGTGAGAACTTCAGATTCATATTGATGAACATAAAGTATGTTGTTATGATTTGGTGAGTGTGAATTCCCAAACCTTAGTACCTTTATTCTTAGATTTACTTATTTTATTTAGTTTATGTTTATCCTTTAATTTTCAAACTCAAAAGTCAAAACCCTTTTGGAACTAGATTAGGATTTAATTAGTTTAGATATAAATTGTTCTTTCAAAAATACAATTCTCTGTGGGATCGACCTCGCACTTGCAATCCATTAAACTACAATTGATTCGTGCACTTGCGAGTTAAATAAATTTGCACAACAGTTACCTAACAAACCTCACAAATAAAGTGAAACAAAACCTCAATTTAAGCTTAACTGTGCACAATAAATAAAGCATAGGCAAAAAGTACCACATAAGCTCAGGCTTTAGGTAACCACAAAAACAAGTCCATTGACACAAATTTTCATCTCATGCATATTAAGAACATTCCAAGACGCAAGGAATTAAATTCATAAAAAGCAACATGAAAAATTAATGAACTATCTAGGTGCATAAGACAAAATAAAGAAAAAAAAAAACAACCAAAGTAAAATATTTTTGTCTTTTTGTTATTTTTCACAAAAGAAATGCACACAAACAAAATACAATTTCAAAACAAAATAAAACAAAAATGCAATGAAAAACAAAAAACAACATGCTCTAGGATATGCAAGAAAATCAATCCTAGGCATGTGGGTGACTCACCTAACATAAGGTGAGATTATCACCACTCCCCCTCAAGGGGTGAATGGTATCATCCTTTCTAACCCAAACTTGAGAAATCTTAGGTCTAGACTTATGACTTTGCTCAAACTTATCTAGCCTAGATAGCACTTCTCTCATCATTATGACCAAACCCTCACTTTCTTTCCTAGATTAGGAATTTTCATTTATATGCACATGAGGTTTCAAATTAAAACAGTGAGGTCAAATGTGACCCACTTTGCCACAGTTATGACATGTAGGGACAAACCTTTGTGAAGGTAATTTCCTAGGAGGATGCACGACTCTAGGTGTAGGGCAAGATGCATGAGGCTTAATGTAGATTTTCTTACCTTTATTACCTTGAGGAGTCGGAGCAACTACTTGCTTTTCTTCACTTGAAGATTCTTCTACTTTCACTGGTTTAACAAAAACAGTCTTTGAAGTAGAAGCACGGTTAGAAGACAAAGAAGCAGTTTTATCAAATCCTAAGCCAGATCTGTCGGTAGATTGCTTTTGAATATGCAACATTTTATCAAGCTTTTCACTAGAGAATTTACTCAAGTGATTTCTAGATGCAATCAGATCATTTTGAAGGGATTTATTTTTAGCAATTAACACATGATTTTCAGATTTGAGAGTATTGCAAACAACATGTGAATCACTCAAAGATTTCAACAAATTATCCCTTTCAAGGTCAAGATTCTTAAAATCCTTAACAATTTTCAAGTTAGTATTTCTAAGCATAGAAAACTTTTCCATTAAATTGTTAAAGGAGTTTTGAAGATCATTAACCCTATTTGATTTATTATCAGAGGCAGACTGAACATCTGATTGATTAGAATCATCAGAATCATAGGATGCAACAAAAGCCATATAATTAGGAGTTTCTTCCTCATCAGTGTCACTCAATGTAATATTGAAGGCTTTTTGACCTTTTGGCTTATTACACTTGAGGTTAGCACAATCCTTTTGCACATGACCATAGCCAGAACACTCATAACATTTTGGACCACGTGGGTCTCTTTCATTTCTACCCTGAGTACTCTCTTTTTGTTTTCCAAATTTCTTGAAAATTCTATGCTCATTCCTAAAATACCTTCTAGCTATCAATGCAAGTTCCTCATTATCTGGTGAATCCTCATCAGATAACTCATCAGAGTTCTTCCTAAGAGTTCTAAGGGCAATATCCTTATTTTTCCTAGGTTGAGGCAAGGAAAACTCATAAGTTTGAAGAGCACCAACTAACTCTTCTATCCTCATGGTATTAAGATCAGTGCATGACTCAATAGCAGTTACCTTCATTCTGAATCTTTCATGGAGTGATCTCATAACTTTTCTAATAAGCTTAGTGTCAAAAACTTTCTTTTCTAGATTTATCATGGAATTTCTAATTTCACAAGTTTACCAAAAAATTCATTGAATGTCTCATCCTCTAACATTTTAATATCCTCAAACTGAGAAACTAACATTTGAAGTTTTGAAGCTTTAACAAGATTAGTTCCTTCATACGTAGTTTCTAGGATCTCCCATGCATCCTTGGCACTATCACAATTTGAAATTCTGGAGAAGTCAGTTTGTGAAATTGCCAAGCATAGAGCATTCATAGCTTTGTCATTCGCCATACGAGTTTGTTTTTCAACATTAGACCATTCAGCTGTCGGCTTATCTAGAGCTTTAAATCCTGACTCAATGACATGCCAAACGTCTATAGATTTTAAGAAAAATCTCATACTGGATTTCCAATAGCCATAATTTGATCCATCAAAATTAGGCACAGTGTTAAGGGTTTGAGACATCTTAAACAAGAAACAAAGATCACACTTAGGAATTTAATCCTTCACGGAGTGAACCCGCTCTGATACCAATTGAAAAACTCTAAACAGATAAATATCATAATTTTATGCGGAATTAATAGATATATATCAAAACAAACATTCACCAAAATATGAACAATCACACACAAAGATTTTGATGACAAAGAGGAAACCTTTTAGAAAACGTTCTAAAAGTAAAACCTCTCCGGGGCAGCCAAATCTAGGAAATCACTATCAAAAGATTATCCAGAGATTACAGACACTAGGAACACTTACAACCGTTTGCAAGACCTTGACTCTGTAAGATCGACAAGCCTCCAACTTGTCTCCTCGCTCACAATCTTCTTCAACGTGATTCTCCTTTATCGGACCCTTCCGATAGACTTCAATTAAGCATACAATCAATACTAACAAAAATCCTCTAAGAGGAATCAATTTGGCTCACAACAAAATAATCACTGAAGCACAGCCTCACACGAACTCTCTGGGGGTGAAAATTCGTACCTCTATCTTCTATAATAATGTATATATACCCCCAACAAAACCCTAGACCTAACCCACTTAAAATCATGTTTTTTAGCCTAAACCTTACGGGGTGTCCGGACAGGTTAATGGGCTGTCCGGACAGGGCTTTACGGAGCAGAAATTTAGTTTCTGGAAATGCGGTTTGGACCTGGGGAATTGCGGTCCGGACCCGGCCTGTCCAGTCTTGATCAACAGCTCCGATTGATGGGCGTTTGTGGTTCGATTGAGCTAAAATTTTGCAGGGACGTTCATAACACATGAATCTACATTATGAACGGTGGAGATTGGATTCTGAGCATTCTATATCAGTTTTTGAGCCTGTGAACAGTAACATCTGCATTTTGGAACTGAATTAAGTCAATACAAGAACTAACAAATGTGATTGTTTATATCAAATTGTAATTTCCTCTGAATCTAGGGAAATGTAAAAGAAATAGATGTGGGTCTTGACGAAATCAATGGCCCAATGGGACTGACATTCGTATTTGGTAATTGCCTAATTGGTACATATATAACAAGCAGATCCACGACCTTATTAGACATATATTTACCGAATAAGTAAAGTGAAAAATTATATTTTTATTTTATAATTATCTTACAGTATTAATGTAACTGTTTTTACTAACTCTTAAACCAGTTCTTGTTAATTAAAAAAAATTAAGAATGGATTGATAATATCACATCATCGTTGTGAGACAATATATAAGAAAAAATACGGTATATTACATTACTTATAGCAAGCAGCGCCATCAAATATTATATTCTCTTAAAATTGTAAACGGTTAATAATATCAAACATTTTTTTCAAGACATTGGTGGTAGTAAGACCTATAATTAATCAAATAATTGTAATAAATCATAGGGAAAAGTTCACATACCCTCACTCAAATTACCACCAAATTGACAATGTCTCTCCAAACTTTCAACTGTGACAATGTGCCCCCCCTCCCCCAAACTATCAAAAATTGTCAATGTTTCCTCCAATGACAAGACTACCCTTAGTAAAATAAAAACTAAAAATAGTAAAACTTCTAGAAAAAAACTAAAACTAAAAAAAAAATCCAAAGGGTGGCAATGACGAGACTACCATTAGTTTTATAGCTCTTTTAATTAAAAATTTATGTTGTAAAAAAAATTAAACAAAATAAAAATTTTCATTTTCTAAAACAAAATTAAAAAAAAAAAAAATATTCATTTTAAAAAATAATATATATTTTTTTTTAAAAAAAAAAATCGTTCTTTTTAAATTAAAATTTTCTTTTTTTAAAGAAAATATTCATTTTAAAAAATAAATTTTTTTTTTTTAAAAAAAAAACCGTTCTTTTTAAATTAAAATTTTCTTTTTAAAAAAAAAAATTTTTAACTTTCTAAATTTAGAGGGACATTTTTGTCTTATTGGGAAATATATATGATCATTTTTATCTTTTTTTCTAGGCTTAGGGGGACATTGACAATGTTTTGGCAATTTAAGGAGGACATTGTCACAATTAAAAGTTTAGAGGAGTAGTAGTTTGAGGGAAGTATGTGAACTTTACCCTAAACCATATGTAAAATATCACCGCTAATAATGTAGATGCTGATGAAACAGATTCTTGTAGTGACTCCAATACTCCATGTTACATTTTTTGAACCTGCCCATATAGTCCTTAAAGTACTTCACATAGTTGGATGATGGACATTAATGGAGGTTCAGCTATGATTAGAAGGAGATCAACGGGTGTGATGAGAGAAGAAGGTATATATATATGTCATACTTTCTGACATTAATTTGGTTTTGGAAATTAATGCTATGAGAAGTTCATGGTAAGAAGTGGTCCTACAACAGCCAATCTATTGAGGCTAATTAACGTATCTCAACCTCCGTGCTTTCTAAACAGATTCCCTCAGAGATTTCACACCTCTCCAAGTTGTCTTCTCTCAATTTGTCTGGTAATTATGGTTTATTTACTGAAAGTGAACTAAGAAGTTTAGTCCAGAACTTAACTAGCCTAGAAGAACTTTTACTGTCTCACGTCAATATCCTAAAAAACTGCTCAGTACATGAAGAATTACCAACCGATTTTTTTTTTTTTTTTTTTGCTAACAAACCTACAGCCTGAATTTTACTCATTCAATTCTCTTGAGGTTTTGATACTCCGGCTTACAAGTTTTTTTTTTTTTTTTAGTAAACCACCAACTTCAATTGAAAAATTAAGTTCTTTACATGTTTTAACTATTTGGGATTGCCATTTCTCTCGATCTATTCTACCTTCACTCGATAATCTCACCCAACTAACTTTGCTAGATCTATCATATAACACTCTTATAGGTCACATCCCTTCTTCATTTTTAGCTAACTTGACTTAACTAACTTATCTGAACCTAATTTTAGCCAATAAATTGAGTGAGATTGCGATTTTGCAAGAATAATTTACGTTTTTAAAAGATGCTGTAAAACGTAAGGTGTTTGACATTTCGACTTAAAAAGTACTTAATTTAAAATAAGAAAAAAAATTGCGATTTCTATAAGCAATCTAGAGGTGCTTATTCAAAAAAGAGTGGATTTTAAACTAAAATCACGATTTTGCATAACAAATATTTAATTAAAAAGTAATTTTTAACGTGTTTTACCAAATACCTTTGTGATTTTAAAAAGTTGCGATTTAAAAAACGCAATCTTTAAAAATGCACTTATTGAAACCGCATTCCCAAAGAGACCCAAAGTCTATAATTGACAATTTGAAATGCTCCTAGGTTTTTACCTAATTTGGATTTAATCATTGGGTTTCCAATTTAAAGAACAAGTTTTATTCAAGCTTCAGGGAGGTCTCTTTGTAACTTTACAGTCAAAGTTAACGGAATGGCATCCAATGTCAATACCACGCCAACAAATGCCAAATCAATCATAGAAAGTTAACTGCATCCAATGTCAATACCTTGCCCCCATTACGCTTGGATCTGAGAACCAACAGTTTCATTGCATGTTTATGACAGAAGTTGTAGAAATACCTTGCCCTGATGGTGCTGCCAGCCTCTGTTCTTGGAGTACCAATGGACAATGTGATTTGTGAATGTGAATTGTTCACAACAATCGAAACAACATCGTTTCTCTAACTTGATTTTGCGTTAGATTGAATCCGATCGTAGGACTCGCCAAAAAAGAAATGAAGGTAGCCGACCGCGAGATCTCTTACCATTTCTGACTTGAAGATCCCCAACTGAATAAACCCAAAGAAAGAAATAAAAAAGGTCTGAGAGTACAAACACAACTTCCATTTTGAGAAATTGTGAAATGGAGGAAGAGAGCAAACATTCGCCCAAGGAGGAGAAAGAGACAGAGCAAGAGCCGAAGAAATCACTTGTAGTGTACTCGTTCTCCTTCTCACATTTGCTCTCTTCTTTTTTATTTCCAAATAATAGATTGGCTCATGTTTTCATTTGTTTCTATTTAGGCTTAATAGGGACCACCACCATCCATCTTGTTGAGGGGAAGCCTCCAATCGAGAAGCAACTGACAAGCATGCTTCCATGGGGAAGATGAGAAGCCATCATCATCACCTTGCATGAATTTAGAGCCATTTCTAGTATTCTATACATATATATATATGCGCAGAAAAAGGACCAATATACATCGAAAAAAAAAAAAAAAAAAACAAAACATTAGCTGATCAAGTTCCAAAGTCGCATCTAGCTTTATTGACCCCTACCTCCTTCATGGAGAGTTTTGACTTATTTTGTTCAATAAGATTATTTAGACTCCTAATATTCTAACAAACAAAATGCATGAGCAAAAAGAGGGAAAGTAACTAAACCGTACCTCCTTCATGGAGAGTTTGACTTGCTGGCTCTCGGTAAAAGGTAAATAAAGAACAGAATAATCTTAGGAAGCAGAGCACCAAATTTGCAACCTTAATGTAAGAAATCATTATACTTGCTTTTCACAGTAAAAATAAAACAATGGAAGATTATACAACTAGTTTTAGTTTTGTTCTCAAAGTAAAAAAAGTGTAGTTCCCACTAAAAGCTAAGATTTACAAGTTACAAGGTGAGATCATGCAAGAAGAGGTCAATTTACAACAATACAACCTTTATAAGTTACATGGAAAGCTTAGGTGCATACAACCTTAGCATTTACCTCCAAATGCTTTCTTCTCATACTAGGCACCAAAGTTGGTGGTTTTGGATTTGTCAAAGCTTGCTGGCATAAGACCTCTAGCTTCCATCTCACTACATAAAATCTTTGCCTCTTGAATTTTTCCACACTGGCAAAGCCCACTGCAAATCTCAGATAAGCTGCCTGAATCAGGAGTCATTGATCTCTCAAACATTTCCTTCAAGACTTGGACTGCTCCATCAAAGTCCTCATTTTTGCAGAAGGTTGATACCAACATTTTGAAAGTATATTCATTTGGATGGCAACCACTCCTTAACATGCTTTTATATATTTGAAAGGCACGCTTGGAGTTCTTTCTCATGCACTGACCACAAATAAGGGCAGAAAACGTTGAGGCATTTGGCACTAAGTTATGCTTATCAAGTTCCTTAACCAGATATGCCGCTTTCTTTGTCTTACCCTCCTTGCATAGTCCAAATATCAAGGCATTATACGTTAAAATATCAGCCTTAACTTGATTCCTCAGCATCTCCTCGTAAAGCTTGCTGCCCATCTCACTATTACCCACTTGGCTATACCCATTTATCAAGGTATTGTAGGTCACAGTATTAGGAGTAATATTCGTGCCCTTCATCTCAGTGAAAACCTTATTAGCTTCATGTAATTTCCCTTCCTTGCAAAATCCATGGATAAGCGTGTTAAACGTAACCACATCCTGGTGCACCCCACTCCTTTCCATTGAGTTTTTAAGCTTTATTGCAAAGCTCAATAGACCCTTACTGCAATGTCCTGCAATCAATGTGTTATAAGATGCGGTATTCGGTCTAAAACCCAAGCTCTCCATCTCCCTAAACGCCTCAAGAGCCTTCTCCAATTTTCCCAATTTACAGTAAGCGCGCATGACCATATTAAGAGTATAAACATTTGGCGAAATCCTATGACGCCGCATTTCTCTATAGAATGCCAAAGTAATATCCATCCTTTGCAAATCAAGCAAAGAGCTCATGTAGGCGTTACACGACTCAATAGTAGGGAAAAATCCATAATCCTTCATTCGACAAAAAGTATCAGTGGCATCCCTAAGCTTCTTCATATGCGCGAAAGTGAGTCAAAAACACGAGGCGAAGAATCACACAAGCGGTACGAGTGTAGCATTTCTTCAAACAGATTGGAGGGTACATCTATGGAACCAGATACGATAATGTTCCTCAAAATGGACCCTGCAGATTTGAATTTCCGGTTTTTTGTGAGAATGTGGAGAATTATGGAATGAATTTCGAGGGAATGGCAACTGGGTTTTTGAATCCCAGCCCAGTTGAAAACCTCGAGGGAAAGAACATGGTCCTTCTGAATCTTGAGCAATACATGTTTCATTCTGAGGGGTGTTAGATCGGTTGATAACGAACTGAGCTTAGCCCAATCAGAGTGAATCAGGTGGCTGTGTGCAACGTTTATGAAATCAAGGTCTTCACCTCTGGGCTCAGGGACTGTTCGGTGGGGTATTGGAATTGGTTTCCACTTCCTTTCTCCAAAATTCCCAGGTATCGTGGGTTTCACAGAGGAATTCAGCAAAGTCGAAAATCGACGGAGTGGAAAACTGTTATTCATAATTTCTTCATAAAACAGATAAAATGGGTTTTCCTTTTGGTACGCGAACAAGCTGAACAACTTTGGTGTATAACCAAAGCGATTGTTCGACTCAAATTATTTCGTCCTAATTCAGCGTAATGTAAATGAAATGGAAGTGGGTCTTGATGAAAACAATGGTACTAGCCTTTTTTGGGCGCAGAGAACGAAGAAAACGGAGCTTTTGGGCTCACTTCGCTTTGCTTCAGACCTCTGAATTTCACTCAGGCGTAAAAAAACAAAGAAACGGCCATTAAATTGCACTGAATAAAAGAAGAAGAAGAAGAAGAAGAAGAAGAAATGGGACCGACGACTGTCGTTGATATATACCAACTAACCGGTCGTATTAGCACGTAGTCGAGGATAGTCGTTTTTTGCTATTGATTGAGTAAACGACTAGAGTTGGTATGTCTTTGCTACAAACCGCGTTTCTCTCGTCTACACATGATTTTCATTAATTCTCTCAACAATAATTGAAAAACAAGTAGTATAAGATTAGATTACATGGTTGTTTCATATAGATTACAATAATTGAGTCACACTTTTTCAAAATGCATCTTGTTTTGAATGAGTCGTCTTTTTGGGCGTACAAACTTATGTAACGCTTATAAAAGCCCTTTACTTGTAGTTCCTTCTTTACCAAAAGAGCAATACACACAGTAAATGATGATGATGGCTAACTCTGGAACTCCAATACTGCTACACAGTAAATGATTTATGTCAACATCCATATTCTTTCTAAAATGCAGCATTTGGTCTAAAATATATAATGATATACATCTTCCTAAACACCTTAACAGCCTTCTCCAATTTTCCCAATTTACAGTTAATTATAAGAAACATGACCGTATTAACACTAATATTCACATAATCATTTTCTCGTACCACGCGTAAAATGGTTTTTCTTTTTATTTTTTCATTTTCTTT
>NC_081545.1:966002-973826 GCF_901000735.1 Corylus avellana | reverse complement strand
TGACTTTACGTGCAATACAACGTTGGGGGAGATAAACGGTTCAGCATTTTTACTTATAGTATATTAATATACATAGTTGAATACCACTTTAGCCAAAAAGCCTAAACTAATGAGTTATGGTCCACTTAGATATATTAACTACTTTTTAAAAAAAAAAAATATTTTCTTAATGTTTTGACATTGCGTAAATTCTTGTTTTTCTATTGTAAAGCGATTTTATGGGTTTAGCTACTTTAGAGAAATTTTACATTTAGAGAGTTCTCTAAATAGTTTTCTCTTCATAACCGAATATCTGTGTTCCTTACGATTCATTGCATGTCTAAATATTTGGTTGATGATATGGTGTTAGGTCAGATCTAATTCTGCTTATTGTTTGTTAAACACCTATTCGACCTCTTATAGGTGTAGATTAGAGTTAATTAAGTTTTTCAAGTGAGAAAATAATCATCTCCATTTCATTAAAAAAGTAGAGGAGTTGTAAATATGAGCCGCAAAATTGTCCCAATTTGGGTGATCGTGGACAAATCTGTGGCTTCACGTTTTTCAAATAAAGCTGTTATTCTTATTTGATGGCAAATAAACAACAACATGTGAAGATGGTTTTACTTCCACCACTTCAATAATTTTTTTTTTTTTTTTTTTTTCGTAGGTGATTCCCTTGGTAGTCAAGAGGTTAGGTAAAATATTAAAAAATAAAATAAAAATCTAAAAGGTGACAAACGTGGTCTTAGTTCTAAATTGCTTTTTCTAAATTAAGTAGATGCTGCCGCGTTGCTGGTGAAGAAAATTTTCATTCTTTTATCTCTCCTCTAATAAAAAATAATTTTATCATCTCTCTTCTATAAAATGAAAAATCAGCCTCCTTCTTCTCCCTCTTTCACGTGGCACTCACTTGAAGAGTCAAGTCATTTGCGTGTGCCTCCAATCCGAAATGAATGGTTAGAGGGATGAGAGACAAGTCATTCATGTGGTGTTTCACATGCACTCAAATACAACTCGTCGTCGTTTAAGTCAAGCTGTCACTCTCTCACTTATGCCAAGATGAATTTAGTCTTCTATTGTATTTATTTTGCGTTGAGATCCTTGAACTTTCTGGGCCACCTGAAAAAGTAGTTGGAAATGGTAAGCTGGTTGGAGTCTTGTGCAGTTAAATTGAACGGTTGGGAAGATGAGACACAAATACAACTCACGGTCGTTGGTCAAACTAGCTATCACTCTCTCCTCTCTGCCAATTAATTAAAGGATAAAAATTTTCTCTCTTCTCTCCTAATCAATTGAAGAATACAAATTTTTTCTTAATCGGTTTAGAGAAAATTTTCTTCAACTCACTCTAATAAATGTCAAATGTCTTCGAATATATTTGAGTCCTTAGGTTGTATAGAAATTTCTTCAAAACCAATTTGTAAAAAATTTGTGTCCCTTGGGTTAGTAGAAAGATAATAAATGATTATTAAGAATGTTAAAAAAAAAAAAAAAAAATGTGCCTCTCATATGCTAGAGGACACTTAACATTTCTTAGAGTGGATTCAAAGAAATTTCCTCGAAACTTCTGTCCTTAATTAAATTCCATTCATCCTATGAAGACTTCAACTAACTTACGATTTCCAACTTCTTTTTCATGTTGTGGCCTCAAAAGTTCGACGTAAAATAAAGACAAGTATTAAGATTATTTTTAGAGAAATGTTAAGCATTTTTAAGTGTCTATCTCTTAATATTTTGTCTATATATATAACATAATCACATTTACCTTTTTTTAAAAAAATAATAATTATAAAAATAAAAAGCAAAAGAAAAAAAAATACTAAAAAATAGACAATTAAAAAAATTGAATAACATTTCAATTTTATAGGCTGTCACATAAAGTAGTCTTGTGCACTTAATATGAAAGCAGCTAGAGCACGTGCTTAATTGACCTGAAGTCAATTGTGTTAATTCTCAAGTCTTCACTTAATGACCACAAGTAATACAACATATTTCCCTTCCAAGTCTTCTCTTCGTATTCTTTTTCCAAGTCTTCTCTACATAAACTACACAGATTAAATGACTCCTATGCTACTTCGAAGAAGAAGAAAAAGACTCCTATATGGTGATCAATAATGTCAGGGGCAGAAATTTCAAGCATCTCAAGCACCCACAACCACCCAAACCTTATCTCAAGAAGTGAAGATGACCCGGACTTCTATCCGAATATTCACAACAACCAGCAACCCATAACATACGTGATATCTACTTCGGAATAATTTAATTTTTTTTTTTTTTTTTCTATTCGGAATAATTTTAATTTTGTAATCTTATAATTACTATCAAGAAATAAAGATAAAGCTGTTCTAAAAAATTAAAAATTAAAAAATGATGATAAAGAAAAGAAAAAAAAAAAAACTTTTTCTTATTGCAAGTACAATAACATTTTTTTTTTTTTTTAACGTCCCTTCCAGCCTTTGATCTATTCAATAATTGATCAACTACAGAGGAAAATATGGCAAACTTTTTTTTTTTTTTTTGGCAAAATATGACAAACTTGTTAATCCTATTTAATCATTTCTTGGCTAACTAATAAACGGTCTCATCGAATCGTGTTGATTAGTAAATGGATATAGTTCTTATATTGTCGGTCCAAATTAGTTTGAATCCTTCAACTTATATACTTTAAATTATGGTCTTCCAAAATTAAAAACCTTTATAATTGATATGAGAATTATTAAAACGAAGAGTTTCGTTGTTGTTACTTTATAGGTTGAGTTGGCAATTTTTTCCTCCCACTTCTTGTGTATAATCGTTAACGACGTTAAGAATAGTAAATCTTCCTACGGTAGTGTCGATGCAACAACTAAGACAACCTTCACAACTTGTGAAAGTTTACCTCTACATACTTTCTTGAGTCATTCATGAATCGTTTTTAATTTGCAAGACACAAACTAGGACAAAGCCAACAAACGAAGAAAGCTGTTTAAAAAAAATAGACACATGCAAACTCACACACACAAATAGTAAGATATTACATTGAATTTTTTATAGGCTCACAATTCCATCAAGCACCATACAATAATGCTAGAAACATAAACATTTATACTTTTCCTAAAACATTTTATTTAGGGGTAAATACTGAATAACCCCCTGGGGTTTCACATAATTTTTTTTTTCCCATAGGATTTATTTTTTATCACAAGATCGGAGCCAAGGAGGTGGCCGAAACCAACCCCAAAGCACCATTGGGGGTGGTTTCGGCCACCCCTTGGCTCCATGGGGGTGGCTCGAATTTTTTTTTTTTTTTTCTTTTATTATGAAAAAAAAAAATTTTTAATTTTTTTTTTAAATAAAAAATTTAATTAGGTGTCACATCATCACTGATGACATGACCACTTATGCCAAATGTCAGCTTCTAATTGGTCCACGTGGAATTTTGTTAGGTCAACTAACGGTCAATGGACGGAAGAATGAATTTGGTCTTTTATCAAAACTGTAAGGACCTCTTGTGATAAAAAATAAACCCTAGGGGGAAAAAAAAATTTAAGTGAAACCCCAGAGGGTTATTTAGTATTTACCCCTCTTATTCAACTAAATTTAAATTTGAGACTATCTTCAATTCAACATTAATCTTCGAGTTTGCTACACCCTTCCAAAAATCTTCACAAACCAATCATACTTCATTGCAATCACAATTTGCCCCACAACAACTCCTATCATAAATCCACATTCATACCCTATAGCAATTACTTTCCAACCAAATTCAATTGGAGGCTTTGAGCTTTGATTGTCTTCAAAGGGAGAAGGCAGAGTTGGTGTGTACTTCAAATCTCTACATTTCTTTGATATTGCTTCCACACAATTCTGGATTACCTCCAAATGAACTATTCTAAAATGTTTCAAATTGATTTCCATGTGGTATAGGTCCTATTAGACGATTGTTGGAGACATTGAATGACGCAAGGAAAAAGAGTTGTGTTGAACAACTTGTTGTGAGAAATGTCCATTAATTCCATACGTGCCAAGTTTCCTAAGGATGATTGGATAAGACTAGTGGGAGCATTATTGGAAGGATTTAGCAAATGAAGTCCTTTAAAACTCCCCACAAGTTTTGGAATTTTTCCTTTAAATATTCTATTGCTTGAGAAATCAATGACCATAAACACAAGTTGAATTTTCTCATACTCCAAATTTATGCCTTTGTTTGTCATTGTGACTGTGTATTGGAAAGTTGAATCCCACCGGACTACATTAAAATGTTCCGCCATATATTCCAATTAATTTGGACCAAAAACTATGAGAGAGATCAATGATATGCAAACTTCTAATGGGCAATTTCTGGACATGATTGAATAGCTAAACAGCATTCATGTGCCCAATCTCAAGTAACTTGATTCTGTGGGTAGCATTCCAAATAGCCTCGTCAACAATACCGTCAGTTTAGTTGAATCAAGGGTGTCTGGTGGAGCTTTGTATGTGAAGTTGGATTATTTTTGTAATAATGCCTCGCTGAAGGGTCAGAGTGTAAGAATTCAATATATAATTAAATGCTAATTGACAATAAAATTAGCAGCGGAATGAATAATTATATAAATACCTCTAACCATGTTTTGCTCAAGCCAATTGAAGAACAGCTTCACAGAAACAAATCTGGAAAACAAAAAATATTGAGAGGTTCTTCTGACCTATGCCTACCAGTGAGTGCCAATTGATGGAATACACAGGCCTTATTTATAGGTAGGTCAGGGGACCCTCAATTAGAGCTGTTACCTTAATTATTCCTCCCATCAAGGAATAAAAATCAAATCAATACAGCTAATTGATTCCACAAAATAAAATCAGTAATAAAATCAAATACTTGTTCCACAAGAATTAAATCAGTAATTTAATTCAGAATATTTGATTTTACACAATAAACTTTAATTGGAATAAATTACTGAACACCGTAATTATATATATTTTATAATTACAATAATATATGTGACATAAGGGACATACTTCTAATGGAATTTCTTACACAGAGCTCATCAGAAGCAGAGCCAAATGGGCTCAAATCAAGAGCTACATAAGAGACATCAATTATGTATTCAATGGCTACATAATAGATGTTGGTACAAATCATTTGGAATGCATGGGGGTATATACCCCCATGCATTCCAAATGATTTGTACCAACAACTTTCATGGCATTCCAATATCCTCAAAAATCAATGTTTGGCCCTTAGGTTGTATAGAAATTTCCTTAAAACCAATTTGCAAAAAATTTGTGTCCCCTTAAATTAGTAGAAAGGTAATATGTGATTGTTAAGAATGTTAAACAAAAAAAAAAAAAAAAAATTGTACCTCTCATATTTTAGAGGATACTTAACATTTATTAGAGTGGATTTGAGAAAATTTCTTCGAAACTTCTGTCCTTAATTAAATTCCATTGGTCCTATGTAGACTTTAACTAGCTTACGATTTCCAGCTTCTTTTTCATATGGTGGCCCAAAAAGTTCAACGCAAAATAAAGACAAGTATTAAGATTACTTTTAGAAAAATGTTAAGCATTTTTAAGTGTCTATTTCTTAATATTTTGTCTATATATGTAACATATTCCCATTTACCTTTCTTTAAAAAATAATAAAAAGAAAAAGAAAAAGAACAAAAAAAATACTAAAAAAATAAACAATTAAAAAAACTGAATCACATTTCAATTTTTTATAGGCCGTCACATAAAGTCTTGTGTACTTAATATGAAAGCAGCTAGAGCACGTGCTTGACTTGAAGCCAATTGTGTTAATTCTCGAGTCTTCACTTGATGACCATAAGTAATACAACATCTTAATTTCTTATTCCAAGTCTTCTCTACGTAAACTACACGGATTAAATGACTCTTATGCTGCTTTGAAAAAGAAAAAGACTCCTCTATGGTGATCAATAATGTCAGGGGTAGAAATTTCAAACATCTCAAGCACCCACAACCACCTAAACCTTATCTCAAGAAATGAAGATGACTCGGACTTCTATCGAATATTCACTATTGCAACTGGCAACCCATAACGTAGGTGATATCTACTTCAGAATAAGTTTAATTTTTTTTTTTTTTTTTTTTTTTTTTAACATCCATTCCAGGGTTTGGTCTATTCAATAATTGATCACTTACAGAGGAAAATATGAAAAACTTGTTTTTTTTTGGCAAAATATGACAAGTGGGTCATTGGTCTCGTACAGGGGATTGTCAAGTTCAAAGGTTTTGTATGTTTTGACATTGTGTAAATTCTTGTTTTTCTATAATAAAGCGATTTTATGGGTTTAACTGCTTGAGAGAAATTTGACATTTAGAGATTTCTCTAAATAGTTTTCTCTTTATAACCAAATATTTGTGTTCCTTACGAATGATTGCATGTCTAAATATTTGGTTGATGATATGGTGTTAGGTCAGATCTAATTCCGCTTATTGTTTGTTAAACACCTATTCGACCCCTTATAGGTGTAGGTTAGAGTTAATTAAGTTTTTCAAGTGAGAAAATAATTATCTCCATTTCATTAAAAAATTAGAGGAGTTGTAAATATGAGCGGCAAAATTGTCCCAATTTGAGTGATCGTGGACAAGTATGCGGCTTCACGTTTTTCAAATAAAGCTGCTATTCTTATTTGATGGCAAATAAAGAACAACATGTGAAGATGATTTTACTTCAATTCCACCACTTCAATAATTTTTTTTTCTTTTTTTGTCAGAGCACTTCTATTAAATTACCTGCTATGATATATATATTAATCCCATTACCAATATCTTTTTTATTCTAAGCACCAAATTACTTTCGCTAAAGTAGAGTGTTTCCAGAAAAATAAAAAATTGGAAAGTAACAAACGTGTTCTTGGCGCTAAATGGCTTTTTTGCTTTTTTTTCTTTTTTTTTTTGAAAGTAGTTGATTCCCTTGCTAGTAAAGAGGTTAGGTAAAATATTAAAAAATTAAATAAAAATCTAAAACGTAACAAACGTGGTCTTAGTTCTAAATTGCTTTTTCTAAAGTCCATGCTGCCGCGTTGCTGGTGAAGAAAATTTTCATTCTTTTATCTCTCCTCTAATAAAAATAATTTAATTTTATCATCTCTCTTTTATAAAATGAAAAATCAGCCTCCTTCTTCTCTTTCTCTTCCGGCAACACTGAATGCTTTATTTTAGAACAATATGATGGTTAATAGGAAACTTGGTATTAAATGCTTCATTTTTTTTTCTTAAATATGACAGCTAGAAAAAAAAAAAATACAAAATTAAAAAGCAATATTTGATCCTTAGGAAAATAATTTTTTTTAAAAAATATGATCATTAAAAAAAAAAGACAAATTTAGAAAAATATGACAGTTAGGAAATGACAAAATTTAAAAAATTTGATTGTTGAAGAAAGAATAAAGAAAAATATTTAAATAGAATAGTGAAAGTAAATAGCTAAAATGCTAAGCCGAATGTAGGTTCTTTAAAAGATTGAATAGCTAAAATAAAAAAATGTGGTCTTTTTGCTAAAATGTAGGTAAATATTTATTCAACCGGATGTGAATACTCTAATTGGCCAAGAGCCAAACACTCTGTGTCTACCAAATATATATAAGTACAATCGTATATGCTCTGTTTTGGATATCAACCAAAACATATTCTCAAAACTTTCATTATAATCATGTGTTCTGTTTTTTGTTCTTTTTTTAAAAAAAAAAAAAAAAAAAAAAATCAAGTGAGAGAAATAAGAGCAACTTTCTTATTTATTTTTTATAAAATAATTTTCACATAGGATCAGGAGGGCACGAGAACAACAATAGGATAACACCTAGCGTATCCCAAAGTAATTCTCAAAATAAAATCTAAAGAATATCTTATCCCTAT
>NC_081545.1:954800-965902 GCF_901000735.1 Corylus avellana | reverse complement strand
AAATAAAAATAAAAAAAATAAAAAAACTAAAAACTAAACCTTAAAATAAAAAAAACAGTGAAAATTGGTTGGGGTGGTTGACCACCCCATTTTGGCCAATGGGGGTGGCCGGCCACCCCCATTGGGTATGATGATCAGATTTGGTATTCCTCGAACCTAAATGAAGTGTTGGAAGGATGAGGGAGATAAATCAAGGTGTCACTCTCTCCTTCCAAGTTAAGACTTGTCATGATGTATTTATCTTTCTTCTTCCAAGTCTTCCCTTGGGTAAACTATGCGGATTAGATATTGATCAGTCCTTAATTATTGGTTGTCAGACAACATGTACATATATATACGATGACTTCTTCAGAAAACGATTGGCGGCGAGATGCTATCCTCAGAAGCAAATATCTACAAATAGAGACGGAGGAAAGGGGAGACCGGCTAGGGACATGGTCCCCCTCCCTACTTCCTCAAAAAAGATATTACCGATTATTCAAATTGATATATCTAACTTCCAAAAAGTCTATAATTAATACACGTTTGCAATGACGTTGCTTACACACAGATACGGAGGGAGGGGGGGACCATGGCTCCCCGCCAATTTAATTTGTTACGCATGATGATCAGATTTGGTATGCCTCCAATCCAAATGAAGTGTTGGACGGATGAGGGAGATAAGTCAAGGTGTCACTCTCTCCTTCCAAGTTAAGACTTTCATGATGTACTTATCTTTCTTCTTCCAAGTCTTCCCTTGGGTAAACTACGCAAATTAGATATTGATCAGTCCTGAATTATTGGTTGTCAGGGTGGCTATCCTCATAAGCAAATATCTATAAACAGACATGGAGGGAGGGGGGGACCGGCTGGTGTCATGGTCCTCCCCCCACTTCCTCAAAAAAGATATTACTGATTATTCAAATTGCTATAGCTAGCTTCCAAAAAGTTTATAATTAATACATGTTTGCAATGACGTTGCTTACACACAGAGACGGAGGGAGGGGGGACCGGCTGGGGCCATGGTCCCCCCCCACTTCCTCAAAAAAGAAATTTTAAGAAGTTAAAAAATAAAAAATAAAAAAATTATATCAACTTCAAATAAATTGATTGGTCCTGGTCCCCCTAACTCTCCTCCACCGGTTGGTTCTTACTTCTTATGTTAATTCTAGGGTTTTCTTTTCATTAAATTTTCGATTGTTTGGCTTGGAAATTTGGCTAAGAATCTAACAAGTTGATTTTTCAGCTTGGAAATTTCCTTCATAGATTGGTTATCGGCTTGGAAACTTGGAAATTCATGTTGGTATTTGGAAATTTATGTGTTTTCAGTTGTTACGCATGATGATCAGATTTGGTACCCCTCCAATCCAAATGAAGTGTTGGAGGGATGAGGGAGATAAGTCAAGGTGTCACTCTCTCCTTCCAAGTTAAGACTTGTCATGATGTATTTATCTTTCTTCTTCCAAGTCTTCTCTTGGGTACACTACGCGGATTAGATATTGATCAGTCCTTAATTATTGGTTGTCAGACAACATGTACATATATATACGATGACTTCTTCAGAAAATGATTGGCGGCAGGCGACTATCCTTAGAAACAAATATCTATAAACAAAGACGGAGGGAGGGGGGGACCAGCTGGGGCCATGGTCCCCCCAACTTCCTCAAAAAAGATATTACCGATTATTCAAATTGCTATAGCTAGCTTCCAAAAAGTCTAATTAATACACGTTTGCAATGACGTTGCTTACACACAGAGACAGAGGGAAGGGGGACCGGCTAAGGCTATAGTCCCTCCCCCACTTCCTCAAAAAAGATATTACTGATTATTCAAATTGGTATATCTAACTTCCAAAAAGTTTATAATTAATACACGTTTGCAATGACGTTGCTTACACACAGAGACAGAGGGAGGGGGGACTGGCTGGGGCCATGGTCACCCCCAAATTTAATTTGTTAATCATGATGATCAAATTTGGTACGCCTCCAATCCAAGTGAAGTGTTGGAGGGATGAGGGAGATAAGTCAAAGTGTCATTCTCTCCTTCCAAGTTAAGACTTGTCATGATGTACTTATCTTTCTTCTTCCAAGTCTTCCCTTGGGTAAATTACGCGGATTAGATATTGATCAGTCCTTAATTATTGGTTGTCAGACAACATGTACATATATATACAATGACTTCTTCAGAAAACGATTGGCGGCGAGATGCTATCCTCAGAAGCAAATATCTACAAATAGAGACGGAGGAAAGGGGAGACCGGCTAGGGACATGGTCCCCCTCCCTACTTCCTCAAAAAAGATATTACCGATTATTCAAATTGTTATAGCTAGCTTCCAAAAAGTCTATAATTAATACATGTTTGCAATGACGTTGCTTACACACAGAGACGAAGGGAGGGGGGACTGGCTGGGGCCATGGTCCCCCCCAATTTAATTTGTCACCCATGATGATCAGATTTGGTACGCCTCCAATCCAAAGGAAGTGTTGGAGGGATGAGGGAGGGAAGTCAAGGTGTCACTCAAATGTCAAAGGCCCACTAACCTACCAAGGCCAAAAGCCCATTAACCTAATATACCCAATACAATATCACCCACAAAAGAAATGGGATATCCAATTTACTAAGAAAGTGAAATAAATCAATGAATTGAACGGTTCCCTTCTCTCCTTGCCACTACCACACAAACTTGCAACAATTTTAGCAAGATATTTATTAATTGTTGGGACCCAAAATTTCCATGGTTGATTTGTAGATGCAAACAATTAAGCTCCTCAATCAATTTTCGAGGGTTTGGAGATGGTGTATCCTTATGATCTCCACCGTCTAATAATTCTTATCATTATTATTATTTTAATAAAAGGATCATTACAAACAGAAACAACCTTCACATGAGATTTACTATTTATTCTTACATTCTGCAAAACTAAGTGGTAGATAAAATGGCATGGAGTAAAGACGGATTTCAAAATTTTATGACACCATACCCAAGCAGAAAAGAGATTGCTTAAGAAATAAATATTTGATCTCCCAAAAGGATTTTTTTTTTCTTTTAGTATTTATATAATCCGATGATCAGTTAGTTAAATCAAGGATGTCTGGCGGAGCATTTTATGTGATGTTGGATTATTTTTGTGATAATGCCTCGCTGAAGGGTTAGAGCTCATCTGAAGCAGAGCCAAATGGACTCAAATCAAGACCTCCATTTTCTTTGGTCTTTGCATTCGACGAAGGTTGATACCATTGATTTCATTGAGACCCACTTCCATTTGGCTGAATATATATGAAGTCAATAATGTGATATAAACAATCAGATTTGTTGTATATATACCAAGCTTTTTTCTGCTTCTTACACAAACTAAAGAGAAACCCATTTTATCTGTTTTCTGTTCTGTCGATTTTTAAGGAAAAACACATACTCACTCACACAAAAATTATAAGACACAGATCTGTTGAATTTTAGGTAGGCTACCAATTCTTTCAAGTACATACAATAATGCTCGAAGCATATGAAAATATACTTTTTTTTTTTTTTTTTTGCAAACATTTCATCCAAATAACTTAAATTCTACAATTACATCCTCCGATTCACCCTTCTTGGAGTTTGTTGCCTCTGTCCAAGAGTCTTCATGAACCAATTATTCTTCCTTATACTCACAAATTTCCAAAAGATGAAAGAAAATTGAGCTCTGCTAGTTGTGGGGTATCATTCCGGACAACTTGTTTTGAAAAAGGTCTATGGAATATGACCAATAACAGCATTGTTGGAAAGATTGAGCAAATGAAGTCCTCTTAGACTGCCTAAGAGATATGGAATTTCTCCTTCAAATCTATTGTTCTGCAGAAATGCATGTATGAATGTCCCACAATTCTCATGTTAGACTTCTTTCGGACAGCAGAAATTCCTTCAAGAATGTCCCACAATTCCCATGTTTGGAAACTTCCCTTTGATCTCCAATACTATGAATTAGTTTGACCTTATTTATTTATTTATTAGATTACTTTCCCGGAAATACATGTTTTTACTTAAAAAAAAAATGGAGGAACATCGTGTGCAAGAAAGATGGAATTCAGTTTCTAGGAATTCAGTTTCTAGGAAAGTGCTCTGCTATTCACTGAACGAGATTTGACTTTTCTATAGTAAGTTCGTCTTTTCATTTGTAGATGCCCAAAAAGCACCTTACAAATTCCTAATTTAAAGGTTCAAGACAAACACCAAAATCTCCCACGGCTAACAATCAACCTACACGATACATTATAAACTGAAGAACAATTACAATTTAAATCAAACAAAACATTTAACAACTTTAGACAGAAGAAAGAGCAAATCAACTCTGAAAACTATACACTTTTCAACAGCGATAGAGACAGAGACAAAGGCAGTCATGTGTTATTTTTATAGAAGTTTCCAATTGAAAAAGACAATAAAGAATAACAGGGTTGGCGAGAGAGTTTCTCATACGTGGGTTCTAATCAGCTTGCAGCTGTTGAAGGTTTACCTTTACACACTTTGCTGATTCATTCATCAATGGTTTCTAATTTACACGACACAAACTAGAAAGACAAACAAACAAGATTGTTTAATATATAAGTAAAAAAAAAAAAACAAAAACACACACAACGGATGCAAACTCTCACACAAATAGAAAGATATTACATTGAAATTTGTATACGCTTACAATTCCATCAAGAACCCTATAATCATGCTAGAAACATAGACATTTATTCTTTTCTAAAACATTTTATTTAACTAAATTCAAATTTATGGCCTTCTCCAGTCACCATTTTTTGAGTTTGCTACATCTTTCCAAAAATCTTCACAAATCAACCATACTTCCTTGTAATAACAATTTTCCCAATAACAACTCCTATAACAAATCCACATCCATACCCTATGGCAACTACTTTCCACCCAAATTCAAATGGAGACGAGGAGCCTTGATTCTCTTCGAAGGGATAAGGTGGAGTTGGAGTGTAATTGAAATCTCAACATTTCTTTGATAGCGGGCTTCCACACAATCCGGGATTACCTCCAAATGAATTATTCTAAAATGTGTCGAATTGATTTCCACGTGGTATAGCTTCTGTGAGGCGGTTGTTGGAGACATTGAAATATTCAAGAGAAAAGAGTTGGGTTAATTGTGCAGGTATCTCTCCAAATAACTTGTTTTGGGAAAGGTCCATTGATTCTAGACTTGTCAAGTTCCCTAAAGATGGTGGGATATGACCAGTGAGAGCATTATTGGATAGATTTAGCAAATGAAGTCCTTTAAGACTCTCCACAAGTTCTGGAATTTCGCCATCAAATCTATTGCCTGAGAAATCAATGACCCTAAACACATCTAGGATTTTCTCATACTACAACGTTATGCCTTTGTTTGTAATTGTGATTGTGCATTGGATAGAGGTACCAAGCCCGTCTCTTCTAGAATTCACCACCATGTATTTCAATTCATTTGCACCAACAACTTTCACTGAATTCCAATGTCGGAAATACTCTATGGGAAAATTTCCAGAAAAATTATTTTGAGAGAGATCAATGATATGCAACTCAAGGAATGTATTGTTGATTTCAGAACTCTTTATTGAACCTTGGAATGCATTAGAACGGAGGACGAGAACCTTCAACCAAGAAAGAGTTCCCAACCAAAAGGGATAGGTATCATTGATCTGATTGTTACCAACATGAAGATACTCAAGCATCAGACAATTGGCCATGGATCTTGGTAACTGACCTTGGAATTGGTTTTCACTTAAGTCAATCACCGTTAAGTTGTTCCCCATTGCCCATGTTTTTGGGATGGTGCCACAAAAGCGGTTGCTTCGTAGTTGAAGTACTAACAAAGGAGAACTGAAGTTTCCTAAACATGGATGAAGCTTTCCACTCAAGTTGTTATATGACAAATCAAGTACTTCAAGTGAACTCAAATTACAAACCAACCAGGAGGGAAAGGCGCCATTGATTTGATTGTTACTAACATCAAGATACCCTAGCATCATCCAATTAGCCATTGATCTGGGTAGCTGACCTTGTAATTGGTTTTCACTTAAATCTATCATCCTTAACCTGCTTCGCTTTGCCCATGTTTTTGGGATGGTGCCATGGAAGTTGTTACTTCGAAGTTGAAGTATTTCCAAAGAACTTAAGTTTCCTAAACAACGGTGAAGCATGCCGCTCAAGTTGTTATAGGACAAATCAAGGGAATAAAGTGAACTGAGATTGCAAATCAACGGTGACATTTCTCTGATCAAGTTCCTTTGGACATTCCTTTGGACATTATAGTCTCATGAGATTCTCCACTTGCATTATACAGCCATCTCGGTACTAGGCCATCAAGATTGTTGCCTCCTAGATCAAGCAAACTCAATTTGTTTTGGCTGCGTAAGAAATCTAGGAACTTCTGTAAGTTGCAAGAAGCCAATTCTAGAGTGTGAAACTGTGGATGAGTATCATTTGAATTGGCCTTGGTCAACAATGTCAAATTGTTGGATGATAGCCTAAGCACACTTAAACTTTTGATCTTAAGAAACATGTCAAACTCCAATGTCCCACTCAATTTATTGTGTGAAAGGTCCAGAAAAGTTAGTTGAGTGAGGTTAGCAAAGACGGAAGAAGGGATGTGGCCTGCAAGAATGTTTCCTGACAGATCCAGGTAAGTGAGTTGGGTGAGATTACTCAATGAAGGTGGGATAGATCTAACTGAAGCCAAGAAACTTGTTCTTTTGATACTTAGCACCTTAAGCGGATTGCCTAGGTGAAATTCAGGCAAATGACCATTGAGATTCGGATTCCCTCCTATCCTAAGATCCCGCAAGTTTGGTAGCTGAAAAATTCTTGTTGGGAATTCCCCATGCAATTCACAATATTCTAGATTTAGAGTTGCCAAAGAGGATAAATTTGCCAAAGTTTAAGGAATAGAGGACGAGAAATTGATGTAAGGGAGTAAAAGCTCTTCTAAGGTAGTGAAGTTTTGAACTAGACTTCTCAAGTCACTTAAAGTATATAAACCATAATTAAGAGACAGATCGAGGGAAGACAACTTATTGAGATGTGAAAGCTGTGAAGGGATTTGTTCGAAAACGCAGAGAAAGAGAGGTTCAGATAGGTTAACCTCAAAAGATTGCCAATTCCAAATGGGATTTCAGAGTCGTTGAAGTTATTATCAGCAAGATTAAGCCTTTGAAGTTGAAGAAGGCGGAAGAGGCTGTTGCTGGAATTAATAGACCATAGAGAAAGCTGCTACTGAGGTCAAGGCCAATCACATGACCCGTGTCCTCGTTGCAATTAACCCCGTCCCATGAGCAGCAATCACTATTCCCTCCTTCTAGACTCCATGATACAACATCCTTAGGATACCCAAAAGGATCAAGAGATGCATTCTTGTTTAGGATAAAACTATCCTTGAATTGCAACAAGGCTGATCGCTCATCATCATGACAAAGTGGCTGCAGAGAAGACAAAGAGGCAGTGAGTAAAACAAGGAACAATATTGAGAGAAGAAAAAGGAAGCGCATGAACATAAAGCGATACAAATAGCTATCCATGATGTTTTAGTATGTTTTTCCCTGTTTAATTTGAGAAGGCTAGCTGAACTACAAGTGAAGGGGGTTTTATAGGGTACGAAGGATATACGTACGCTTTACATAAGTTTGGAGACTCCAAATGGGATTTGAAAAAAGGGTGACTCATGCATCCATTATTGAGTACTGCAATATCATGATTTCAAATGATCACTAGCTGTACGTTGTGGTGGGCCTAGTGGTTTAACTTTCACAGTTTAATTTATCAAGTCTTGTTTTCCCCTTGATTGCTTTTCTATGTCTTCCACTTGCTACTTACTTAGTTAGGTGGCCATCGTGTGTTGTGGGTTAGACGATGACGAAAAGACTCGGAAACTTGTTAACCACAATACAATTGTGTGGTAGAATTAAATATTGGTTGGAAAATTGGAATAATTTACAATAAAATTACAGTGAAAGTTCAAAAACCAATAATTCGTTTTGACTTTTGAGACTGTAGTGAATGAAAACCATTGTTGGTAGAAACACGGAAATTGAAGCAATAATTAATGTCTAATTTACGTACCACTTTTTTGAGTGTGGAGTAGGAAAAGTAGTAAAATATATATTAACTATGAAAAAGAAGTCTAACCTTTCGCAAAAGCACTTACTTTGTTACTTGGAGGAAATATTGTGTGAGGGGCCAAGTCAAGTCAAGTCAATTAAGCACCATTTTGTGTAACACTTTTCAAATAATATGAAGGGGAAACAATATTGTTCCAATTTGAGTATCTGGCCAAAGAATATGTGGTTTCGCTTTTCAAATAAAGCAGTCATTCTTATTTGATGGCAAATAAAGAATAACATGTGAAGATGGGTTTGCTTCCAGCACTTCAATAATTTATTTATTTTTTGTCAGCACTTCTACTAAATTAATTACTTGCTATCATTTTTATTATTATTATTATTTTGTTAATCCCATTACCAGTATCTTTTCTAAGCACCGAATTGCTTTTGCTAAAGTAGGTGCTCCTCTTGCTGATTAAGCGGTACGTTAGGCTGTTTCCCATTAAAACAATAAATAAATGCAAAATAACATAAGTTGTTTTAGACTGTTAAAAAATCAGGCTAGAAGAAGAGACAAAGTCTTAGAATCTTCTTAAGGAAAATGTGTTGGGGAAAAGATATAGGAATTGCAATAACAGATAATGTTCCTTACAAAAACCAATAAAAAGAATTAGGGTAAAGGCTGTAAAGCCCATAAATGATTTAAGGTTATCATATTTATCAGAATATTCATTGAATTTTAGAAAGTGATAAAATTGTTCTTTAAGCTTTCGGGGTTTATAAGACTAGTCCTTCCATCATGTACAGTACTTAGGCCACTCGTTACCTATACAAAAAGCATCACGTCTTACCCTATCAAATGTTGCTACGTGTACGTTATCAACTTATCTCCTAAAACCTTTTTTATTTTTTTTTATTTTTGGCTAATATGGTTTAATTTTTCTAAAGTAGGTGCCCCTGCTGATCAAGTGGTTAGGCTGTTTCTCAGAAGAAAAGAAAAAAAATGGAAAGTAACAAACGCGGTCTTAGCACTAAGTTGCTTTTAAATTTCTTATGCATTCATTACTTCAGATTGTTTCTGGTCATTTGACTTCCTTAACAAACACTCTGTTTCTATCAAATATAAACACGATCGTATATGCTCTTTTTTGGATATCCACCACAACATATTCTCAAAACTTTCATTCTAATCATGTGTTCTTAAATAGAGGTCCCTTAGGCACTCTAATTCGATTGACAGGGATAAGATATTCTTGTTTAGATTTTACTTATAAAATTTCTACTCACCCACTGTAGTTTCTCTCTCTGTTTTTTTTTTTTCTTGGTTAATATTGCATTGGATCCTTTAAATTTAATATATAACAAAAGAAGCTGTCTAAAATAAGGGGGAGAAAACACAGACACATGCAAACTCACACACACAAACACTAAGATATTACATTGAAACTTGTATAGGCTTACAAAAACATAAACATTTATACTTCAAAAAAAAAAAAAAAAACATTTATAATTTATCTAAAACATTTTATTTAACTAAATTTAAATTTATGACCTTCTCCAATTCACCATTCTTCGAGTTTGCTACATCTTTCCAAAAGTCCTTACAAACCAATCATATTTCATTGCTATCACAGTTTGCCAGATAACAACTCCTATTACAAATCCACATCCATACCCAATAACAACTACTTTCCAGCCAAAGTCAAATGGAGACTCTGAGCTCCGATTGTTTTCAAAGGGAGAAGGTGGATTTTGAGCGTAGTTGAAATCTCCACATTTTTTAGGATAATTGTATAATAAGTCCCTGAGTCAACTCTCCAAAATTTTTAAATTCCTAAGTGTTTTTTTTTTTTTTTCGACTTTTTACTCTCTGGGTCAATGGAAATGACAATAAAATCCATGGCGTCAAAATTTTTAACCGCTATTAGTCTGGGTCAAAACGCACCGTTTCACCTCATTAAAATATTAATTTTTTTAATTTAATTTTTTTTTTTTAAAAAAAAAGACATGGGTGGCCGAACCACCCCATAGGGGGTGGCTGGCCACCCCATTTTGCCTGGAGGTGGTTCGGCCACCCCTGTCATTTCTTTTATTTTTTATTATTTTTTTTATTTCTAGATTTAAATTTAAAAATTAAATTAAAAAAAAAATTAATATTTTAATGAGGTGAAACGGTGTGTTTTGACTCAAACTAACGGCTGTTAAAAAATTTTAACGACAGAGATTTTATTGTCATTTCGATTGGCGCAGAGAGAAAAAAGTCGAAAAAAAAAACTTAGGGATTTAAAAATTTTGGAAGTTGACTTAGGGGCTTATTATACAATTACCCTTTCTTTTATATAAAGGATGAGCAAAAATCCAATTATGATAATTTTAAAGTGTAAATAATTTGATGGAAAAATGATGTTTAAAAGATCGAATGTATATGCCATAAAGTAAAATAAAACAAGAACTACCACCCGTTTGAATTTCCAACTAAATAAAATCAAAATTTGGGTAAAATTCTTTAAAGATTTAATGTAATTTTAAGAGATTGCAAACATTGAAAATTACTTATCACTTATCACTTATCACTCCAAATAAGATACGTTTCTTACCCCCAAAATCTTTGAGAAAGTGAGGCAAGCGACAAGTCCAAAATTACATAAAGGAAAAAAATAAAAAATAAAAAATAGAGGGAAAGAAAGAAGAGTGTATCCTCCATTCTCCAATCCCTTCCCTTAAGATATTCTCCCAATCCTCAGGGAAATTTTCCTGAAAGCGACGCTGCATTACAGCCCTCCGTATCCTCCTACTAAAACCACAACCCAGAAAATAAATGGTGGGAGCTTCCAATTACATGCACTCCCTGCAAAACAGTCAATTAGCATCTCCTTTTGAGCGATCTATCCCCGGTGCTAAGCCTATCTTTCATAGCCACTCGGAGGATGAATGCATGCTTAGGTTTTGCCACTGAAAACCAAACCATATTACACCAATCCACCTTCGACTGTTTCACCCTCAACTCTTTCCAGGTTTCCCTGCTAATGAATTTCTTTGATTTGGAAGCGACCCATATTGG
>NC_081545.1:933896-954700 GCF_901000735.1 Corylus avellana | reverse complement strand
TAGATCTTTGCCAAAAATTTATTTTTGGTCCTTTTTGTGAGTTTTTAAATTTTCATTTTCATTTTTTTTTATTGTGTTAGCTGTTCTTTTAGTTTATTTTATTTGAAAAAAAAAAAAAAAATTTGGTTAATATTTTATGTGGGATATCTGCATGCTAAAAAGTGAGGGGAAGCATGAATTTTTATTTTAATGATTTTAATGCATCTCCTAGTTATAGGACATCAGCTCCTACCAACTATCCTCAAAATTTTTACCCACATAAACCATGTTCATTTTGTTTCAATCCTTATCATGAGGAAAACAATTGTCCAGATCTGCGAGCTGAGCTCGATGACTTATGGGACAAATTATACCAAATCAGAGCAGTTAGATCTAAATTTTCATATGAACAAATGAACACTAGTTTCTCCAGCCTGGGGTTTGATTCAAATTTCAATTGTTATAACTCGGACTGGAGCAACCAATCTGGTTTCTCATGGTCAGCTCAAGCTATAGGAAATTATGCTCACCAATTTGATGAATTGCACCATTTAGAATATCCGCAGTTCGATCAGCAAGCTCAACCTCCCATTTATCAGTCTACCACTCAAGTGCCACAGCCTGCACCACAGTCATCATTGGAAGCCATGATGAAAACACTAATAGAAAAAGTTGACCAGTCCAACTCCCAAGCTATACAAGAGCTCAAGAATTCCAACTCCCAAGCTATACAAGAGCTAAAAGGTTTTACCAATCAAGCTGTACAGGAGCTGAGGAATTCCAACATGGCTAATGGTAGAGACATACAAGAACTTAAGCAGGCCATGACCAAGATAGAAGGACAGATCAGTCATCTAGTTGCTGACTTCAACAGAATAGAGGAAGAAGAGCTTCAAAGTCAGCTAATGGCTGAAAGGCACTACATGATTGATGAGGATGATTCCGAAAATTCTTATCATAAGCATGCCCAAGTCACCATCACACTTGAGAGTGAGGAAATTGTGGATAACAAAGAGGAGGAAAAGAAAGAGGAGCAAGTTGAGCACCATGAGAACAGTGAGCCACCAACAAATCCTAATCTGCCCAGTGACATGGAAGTGAGTACTGAAGCTCCTGTCTGCATCACTGTCCCTCTTGAGGCACATCAGGAGCCATCTTATGTCAAGATATTCAAGGACTTGTGCACACAAGCACACAAATATAGGAACCACTTTTCTAAGAAGATCTGTCGAAGCAAGCAAGTCTACATAAGATGGCGAAACATCCTTCCAGAGGGCTATGAAGTTTTGAAGAAGAAAGGGTGGAAGGGATTGGTTGGACATCCGCATGATCGGGGAAAGCGCTGTAAAGTTTTCTCTTCCAGTTTATTTTTCTGACTTCACTCCACAAATTCTTTCTTTCCTTTTTCATTATATTGCATTTCTATTTATTTGTTTTGTTTCTAACAGCAATTGATCTTTTGATGTTTTGTTTCTATGAAAAAAATATTGCTCTTAGTTTTTGTTGACAGGTGTCTTGGTGTTTAAGTTTGGGGGACGCCCTAGCCTTTTTCATACCTTGAGATTTCTTTACTTCCGGTAATGTATTTCTATACTACACATTGAGGGCAATGTGTAATTCAAGTTTGGGGGTATGGAAAAACACTTTGTCTATTTATTTTTGTTCTTATTTGTTTATTTTTATTTATCATTTTGTGTTAAAAAATTTGAAAAAAAAAAAAAAATTGTGCTATGTTGTTGTCAAGTTTGAGTTAAACTATAACTGTGATTTGCATTTCATTAGCTTGTTTAAAGGGTTGAACATCATCATTATGTCATTAAAAGTCTGAGTCCTTTGACTTATTTTTGGGTAAAAGAGATTTCACTTGTTTTGAAATAAATTTTTATGAGCACATTAGCATGTTTTCTGTGAGGTATGATGTTTGAGCTTAAGCTTGTTCTCTTTGAGATTTGTTGGATGACCTATTGATGAATAACCATTGGCTTGCAAGATATAAAAAAAATAAAAAAGTAAATAAATAAATAAAAAGAGAAGGAAAAAGAAAAGAAAGATCATGTTGAGTTTTTCGCTGAGTAACCGGACCTCTTGCCTCATTAAGCATTGAGTGTTCGCGTCAAAAGGTGTGAAGTTCAGTGTTGATTTATGATATGGCTAATCTGACTTCGTAGCCTTTTTGACTTAAGTTAATAAGCCCTTAGGGATGTTCTACATCTAGTGCCCTAAAGCTACTTGGCTTGGGAGTCATTGGCCTAACACTTGTTACATGAGTCAATTAGAAAGCTTAAGGGAGTTAGACATTGCAGAGCCTGTTTAGAAAAAAAAAAAAAAAAAAAAAGAAGGAAAAAAATGCATATCTTGCCTTGGTTGTTTCATTTGTTAGGGATTCTTTCAAATTTTATGGAACTTGTCTTGAGTTTAGGCTAAAAGCTTCATGATTGTATGCTAATTACACTTTACACATTTCAGAACATATGAGGTCTAAATTGTCCATTTATGAGTGATTTGATTCTGGATTTCCTTTTGACTATTATGATGGTGTTTGTCTTTTTAAGTTTGCTCATGAATAAGAACCATGGTTCATGTGAAACTTCTTTCTTGTTAACAACATAGTGCACAATGTTTGTGGGTATCATTCCTGTTAAGCCCTCACGAGACTTCACTCGTCCACTAGGGATGCCTAGGGGTTTAAAAGGCTTGTTGCATATGCTAAATGCAATCGTCTCTCCCACGAAAGAGGATTTATGTTTCTTGCTTTCATTTTATTTTTTGTTTTGTTTTGCTAAGGGACTAGCAAAATGTAAGTTTGGGGGTGTTTGATAAGTGCCAAATATTGCATATTTGGACCCTTTTATTTACATTAGTTAATCCTTTAGCTGTGTCGTTATTTAATATTTTGTGTTAGTTTTGTGTTTTTAGTATTTTGTAGGTCATTGAAGAAAAACTGCAGCTTTAAAGGGAAAAATGCGAAGTTTGGAAGAAAGCATACTTTAAGAAGACCTAGATGATTTGGTTAAGTCTAACCAAATCCAAGAAAAGGTTAAATCAGATTAAAGTTCAGATTGGATAAGATTTCAGATCGGATTCAAATTCAGATTCTGCATACGTCTTAGTATTTTGACCATAACTCTCCGCTTAAATATCGGATTGAAGTGATTGAAACGGCATTGGAAAGCTAGCTCAAAATACTACAATTTGTTGTGAAATAGGATTTTCGTAATTCGTACAGTTTCTATGCCAAAATCGCCCCGCAATTAAGAGACACAAATTTGGACGAATCCTAGTCCGATTTCAGACTTCTATTTTAACTGGGAGACAGACCTCCGAATTATCTAGGTTTACTTGGGCTTCTAGGACTTCCCTAAGCTTATAAATAGACTTCTTTGCATTCAAGAAAAGATACACAATCCCAGAGAGCAAAATTCTTTTGTTTAGTTTTTCTTTAGGTTTAGGTTTAGGTTTAGATTTTATTTTTATGTGGAGCTAAATTCCCAACTAAGGTTGGGGATGAAGCCTCACCGATGAAGAACATCAATACTTTTATGTAAGTTTTTATTATTCTGATTTTATTGGGTTTTATATTTCAATTGTTTTACTTCTAATCAATTGTATGGAGTGATTCTTGGATATCTCTTGTGATTCAAGGATACATTTGATTATTTGAGATAATTTCATATGATTGATTGCTTGGCTTTTAACTCATAAAAATTGGATATCCCTTGTGATTTGTTCTACGGATACATCTGGTGTTTCAATTTAATTTGGATTCCTTTTGTGATTTGGTCAATGAATGGATACATGGGATGGTTTTGATTAATTCTTTGAAGTATAGTAAAACATATCTATGATTTAATTTGTGAGAACTTCGGATTAATATTGATGAACATAAAGTATGTTGTTATGATTTGGTGAGTGTGAATTCCCAAACCTTAGTACCTTTATCCTTAGATTTACTTATTTTATTTAGTTTATGTTTATCCTTTAATTTTCAAAACTCAAAAATCAAAACCCTTTTGGAACTAGATTAGGATTTAATTAGTTTAGAAATAAATTGCTCTTTCAAAAATACAATTCTCTGTGGGATCGACCTCGCACTTGCAATCCATTAAACTACAATCGATTCGTGCACTTGCGAGTTAAATAAATTTGCACAACAATTGTGCATGGGACATAATGACCCAACCAGTTTCCTGTAGAAATAAGCTCCATGTATTTCAATTTCTTTGCACCAACAACTTTCATGGCATTCCAATGTTGGAAATACTTTGTAGGCAAAATTCCAGAGAAACTATTTTGAGAGAGATCAATGATATGCAACTCAAGAAATGTATAATTGATTTCAAGACCCTTTTCCACACCTTGGAATACATTAGAACGGATGACGAGAACCTTCAACTAAGAAAGAGCTCCCAACCAAAAGGGAAAGGTATCATTGATTTGATTGTTACCAACATTAAGATATTCAAGCATCATACAGTTGGCCATAGATCTTGGTAGCTCACCTTGGAATTGGTTTTCACTCAAGTCAATCATCCTTAAGTTGCTTCCCTTTGGCCAAGTTTTTGGGATGGTGCCATGGAAGTTGTTGCTTCGTAGTTGAAGAACCAACAAACGAGAATTGAAGTTTCCTAAACATGGATGAAGCATACCACTCAAGTAGTTATAGGACAAATCAAGTACTTCAAGTGAATTCAGATTGCAAACCAACCAGGAGGGAAAGGTGTCATTTATTTGATTGTTACCGATATTAAGATACTCTAGCATCATACAGTTGGTCATTGATCTTGGTAGCTGGCCTTGAAATTGGTTTTCACTCAAGTCAATCATCCCTAAGTTGCTTCCCTTTGGCCAAGTTTTTGGGATGGTGCCATGGAAGTTGTTGCTTCGTAGTTGAAGAACCAACAAACGAGAATTGAAGTTTCCTAAACATGGATGAAGCATACCATTCAAGTAGTTATAGGACAAATCAAGTACTTCAAGTGAATTCAGATTGCAAACCAACCAGGAGGGAAAGGTGTCATTTATTTGATTGTTACTGATATTAAGATACTCTAGCATCATACAGTTGGTCATTGATCTTGGTAGCTGGCCTTGAAATTGGTTTTCACTTAAGTCAATTATTACTAAGCTGCTTCCCATTGCCCATGTTTTTGGGATGGTACCTTGAAATTGGTTTTCACTTAAGTCAATCACCCGTAAGCTGCTTCCTATTGCCCATGTTTTTGGGATGGTACCTTCAAAATTATTCATAGCAAGATCAATTGCGGATAAGTTCGACAACCTCCATATCCCCGCCGGAACAAGACCGGAAAGGGAATTGTTACTTACTCGTAGCCTTTGCAAAGACGAGCAATTCGCGTAGTTTTCTGGGATTCCACCGGTGAACCCGTTCTGTAGCAGGTGGAGAATAGTCATTTTGCCATTCTTGCACATGTCAGGCGGTATAGGACCTGTAAAAAAATTCTCTGATGCATCAATGCAAACAAAGTCGGCGCCGGAGCCAAGCTTTTGAGGAAGAGGACCCGTAAACTTGTTCCCGTAGATTGAGAATACCACAAGCTTATTGAACTCCCCAAGCTCTTCAGGAATCTCCCCTGTGAACTGATTCTCATAGAGATGTAGAGAAGCAATGTTAGTCAAGAATCTCACCTCGGATATATTTCCTTGGAGGCTATTACCAGACGCATCAAAATTTACAAGACTCGTAAGATTTCCAAATCCCACCGGCAGTGTTCCGGTCAAGAAATTAGTGTAAAGCTCGAGTTGCCGAAGATTCTTGAGTTTTACAATATCGCCGGGGAGTTCACCGTAAAATTGGTTCCAGGAAATGTCAATATTTTCGAGCAGAGTAAGGTTTCCTAGACCCTCTGGAATTCGTCCTTCAAGGCTACAGTTTGACAGGTAAAGCCAGTACAATTTCTCAAGCTTTAAGACCTCCACAGGGAAAGGACTTTTCTCAAAGACAATGTCCCCGAGGCTTAAGAAAGTGAGACTCGTAAGATTTTCCAACGATCTCCATGGAAATTGCCCAGAAAACCCACTGTTGTTTAAACTCAGTAACTTCAATTTGCCTAAAGAAGACAAATCAGGCACTTTCCCAGAAAATGAATTCCAACCCAAATCTAACTGTTGCAAACAAGTGCAATTCTTCAAGTCCTCAGAGATGCCACCATGCAAAAAATTGAAGCCCAGAGAGAGTTTCTCTAGCGCCTGAAGCTTGCATATTGAATCAAATGGAAGAACCCCAGATAGATTTTGTTGGGGGAGATTGATTTCTGTGACAAACCCGTTGGAGTTGCATACAATTCCGCTGAAGCTGCATGTTGAGTTACCTGGCGTCCACGAACTGAAAACATTGGGGTTTGATTTTTGTAGAGCCGACTCGAATTCTAGAAGGGGCTGGAGCTCGTCGGATTTGGAGAAAGATGTCAGGCTGAAAAAGCATAGAAAGACAAGCAGAGGACGCAGCGCCCGCCGGAAGAAATGATCTGCCGACATGGCGGTGACGGAGTAGGAGTTGGTGGCGATGGAGTTGGTCAGTGTTGGAGTAAGTGGTGCATGGAAATGGGATAAGAGTTTATCATGTGAAGAGGAGGGGTGGAGAATTTTGGAAGCAAAGTGCACTCACTAAGAGAACACAAAATATGAAGAAAAATATTTAACTTTATTCAACTTACTAACATAACTTATTTACATAGTTATTTATAAGATACAAATAACATTTTTAACTTCTTTACAGTAACTACATTCTTTTACATATCATGTAACTCAAATATAAAATAGAGAATTGCTACCCTTACAAAGGATTTTTACAAAAATATCCTTACAAACACCTTAAAGTATGCTTTTTTAAATCCCACTTTAATTTCAGTTGCACTAAGTCAACCATCTTTTTAAATCAAACATATGTAAAATAAAATGAAGTTCAGTGGACCAGAGCATCTCCCCGAAGACCATGGTGTTTTGTTTTCTTCTCCAGTCTTCAAGTCGTTTGCGTGTGTGAGGGGATCAGAGATATCTCTAATCCAATCAAAATGAACGGTTTGAGGGAAGAGAGAAACATGAGTCGTGTATGGGGTCTTTCACAAGCAAACATAACCCCTCGTTGTCGAAGTCAAGCTATCACTCTCTCCTGTTTGCGTGTGTCATTTGGCTAACTTTGTTTTGTCTTCTCTTCGTAACCTACTCGGATAGAATGAATCATATGCTTATTAAATTGGACATGTGTTACAATTTTATGGCTTACGGTGTATTACATTAGCAAAAATTTGTCAAGTCAATAAACAAAATTTAACTGTAAAGAGTAAATTATTTTTTTGGCATATCACATAAACCTCTGAGTTTATTTTGATACTACATGGAGTTAATTGCAAATCAGGTAAAGTTCACAAACTAATTTTGTATTTTTCCCTAAATTTGTTTTAGTATTCTAATATTAATTGGTCAAGTATTATTAGTGTCCAAATCAAATAAGCAAACAATTAAATACAATTAATTAAAATCATATTGAAGAATTTAAACTCCATTATCAAAAGTTTTAAAAGAATTTACCTTAAAAATAAAACTTTTTAAAAGAATTTCAAATATATACTTATTTTATTACATTTGTCAAACGTAATTCACATTTTTCAAAAAATCTTAATAAAAGGATATACAATTAAAATCTTAAAAAAAACAAAAAATTAGAGTTCGTTGGAAGTACATGATGGACCGTGTGACCCCTCCATCAAGTACCCAATTTAAAAATTAATACGTGGCAAAATTGATGACTTAGTTTATTGTAAAATTAAGATTTTATCCTGAATTATTTTAAAAAAAATAAAAAATAAAAAATGAAAAATTAGGAAGAAATATGCAGGTCAATGCTCACCCTTATGGGGCACCACCCCTTAACTAGTAAGAAATATTCGATTACCCCTTATCTAATGAGTGGCGGTCCCTCTTTTTAAACAAATTAAAAAATAAAATTGTAATTTTATACCAAGATGAGTCATTAGCTATATTATGTGTCAATCAAAAATTAGTTTTGATGTGCACCTTGTACGATGTTTGACACTACTACAAACAGTTAGAGCTTGTTTTTGGATTGCGTTATTCACATGCATGACATCAATTTGTAAGAAATTATAATAATAGCTATAGTATTCTAAGTATTTTCCATAACCATATTATGAGCGCAAATCTTCTATATCATGTTTAAGCAACTCATAACACTAAAACCAATTATTGGATGGATTTTCATTATTATATCAATTAAGTAAAAGACAATTATCTAAACTTGAAATGTTCATAACATTTAATCCAAACTTTTTCCTTCGTGGAAACATATGGCAAGTTTTTCATTGTTTGTTATATGTAATAAAGTTATAAATATTTGACTGTAAAGTCATCAAAATGAACCACTATTTTTGTAGTGACTACAATTTTCCTTAAACTGATATTTATTCTTAAAATATTTAATTCTCACATTTGTTTTTAATAAAATTAACTAATGTGTCATATGTTCTTATAGTATTAGACTAAATTATAAGAATTTCCTTCTTCTCATTTTTTTTTTCAAAAATAAAAAAGAAAAAGAAAAAAACCCTAGGCTATTCATGCCATGGTTTGCTCGGCAAGTCAGCATGGTGTAGTGACCGGTTCAACCGGCTGGAAATAGGAGATATCGCCGGCCAGTTAGCGTAGTTGGCGTTGTAGTTGTTGTAGTTTGCAAGTGAAGTAAAAAGACAAAATTAGCCAAATGTTAGGTACGATATAGTGTAGAAATTTGAGCTTATCCGGTTGTATATGATTTGATTGTTGTAAGCACGTAATGAATATTTTAATTTGATGATTAGATATATCCCGCTAATTGAATTTAGGATACTGATAAGTACGATCCTTTCAAGGACTAGCTATTATTTATTTATTTGTTTTTTTTGGGTTTTTTTTTTTTTTTAAAAAAAAAAAAAAAATTATACGCTTGAATGCCAGTAGGAGTACTTAATTAAGTTGTATGTTGTTAATGTCGACATTGGAGCTATATGATTGGTGGGCCCTATTTTAGAGAAAACCATGTTTAAATGGACATATAATAATTAATTAATGGAGGTTTGAATGGGTTTTGATGCAATCAATTTCAAAGGGAAATTGCTTCATATATAGAACATTAAAAAAGAATCACATTTTGAAGTTTGTTAGGGTGACAACTTGCTCTTTTTGTATTTCTTTGTCAATTTAATTTAATAAAATTTTCTTTCAAACTGGGTGAGAGGAAATTTTTCCCAGAATGGAAGATTTTTTTTTTTTTTTTTTTTTTTTTTAGTAAATAGAAGGTTTTAACTATGATGAAGAGCTAAAGAACTAGCAAAATGTGATTCTGCCCCTTTTTTAATATATCTAAATTAAAGCTCATGTCCATTTTTATTTGGAGGGAGAGGAGGTTAGTTAGCAAATTTTAGATATATGGACCTATTTTATAATTTGAATTGGAATTTGGAAGGTTCATTCAAAGGCCAGGAGCTCAATATATTCAATTTTTTTTTTAGTTAATGGTGTATTAATGTTAAATACCTTCTTCCTTTCTAGCTAGAGTTCATTTGCATTGGTACACCGTTGCAGTGATCAACTTATACATAATCAAGTGGAAAAGAAGATGATGTTGCATGCTTTTCCTTCTTTGTGATTCTCATCACAATAAATAATACGCATTAAAATAAATTTAAAATTATCAATAACACATTAGTGAACTGTATACTGATTAGGTTAGACCATTCTCTAAACATTTGAGGGAACCATGAACTCTCACCCTAAATATAAATGGAATTGGCTTATTAGACTTGGACATTAAAGAAATTAAGGTTGAAAGACTAGTCTCCTCTACACACATACGTACATGTAGGGATGCGGCTATCAATCATGGAGGAAAAACCCGTTGTCTAATAACGGATGTACGTTTATCTCTTTCATTTGTTTATTACATGCTTCAAAGAGCTAATTTTTTTAATTTAATTCTAACAAATCATGCTTATGAACTCTGACTTTGTTGCTATACATTTATAGATTTTAATCCCGACATAAAGAAATCACGAGATTATAAAATTATAATCCCAAAATTCCGCATCCATAAGGCACCACTGAAGAGGAAATCTACACCGTGAGGCAGTATGCGAGCCTTGTATAGTAGCAATTGAAGAGGGCCCTTGTTTTGAGATGCACATGGGCACAAGAGTAGAGCTGGGGGAGGCACTTCAAAATTGGCTTCAAAGTATGAGGATGAAGTGAATCAGATTTTTTATTTACAAGGTTGTTTGAAATAAGGAAAAACAAAACACAAAAAAACACATACACAAGCAAACTCACGCATAGAAACAGAGTTGTGCTTCTACCGAGCACCATATAATAATGATAGAAACATAAGCATTTTTACTTTGTCTATAACATTTTATTTAACTAAATTCAAATTCATAACCTTCTCCAATTCACCATTCTTCAAGTTTGCTACGTCTGTCCAAAAGTCTTCACAAACCAATCATACTTCCTTGCAATCACAATTTGACCAATTACAACTCCTATTACAAATTCACATTCATACCCTATGACAACTACTTTCCAACCAAATTCAAATGAGGACTCTGAACTTTGTTTCCTTTCAAAGGTAGAAGGTGGAGTTGGTGTGTACTTGAAATCTCCACATTTCTTTGATAATGGGCTTCCATAGAATTCAGGATTACCTCCGAATGAACTATTTTGAAATGTGTCAAAATGATTTCTATGTGGTATAGGTCCGGTGAGACAGTTGTTGGAGACATTAAAGGATTCAAGGAAAAGTAGTTGTGTTAGTTGTTGAGGTATCTCTCTAATCAACTTGTTTTGTAAAAGGTCCATTGATTCTAGATTAGTTAAGTTCTCTAAGGGGAACATGATATGACCAATGAAAGCATTATTGGAGAGATTTAGCAAATGAAGTCATTTAAGACTCGCCACAAGTTCTGGAATTTCTCCTTCAAATTTATTACTTGAGAAATCCATGATTGTGAACATATGGGATTTTCTCATACTCCAAAGTTATGCATTTGATAGATCTAGATCATAAGTTGAGTGAGATTACTCAATGAAGGTGGGGGATAGATCTAGAGAAATGATATTTCCGAAAATCTAAAAAATATAACGAACTTAGGTTTCCAATTGAAGTTGGTAGTTTACCATAAAAACTTGTATCCTTGAGTGTGGAAACCTCCAAAGAACTATTAGAATGAAATTCAGGCAAATGACCAATGAGATCTTCATTGTATGCTACACTAAGAAATCGTAGCTTTGGTAGCAAAAAAAAATTGAAATTGAGATTCTCCTTGTAAAAAGCAATATGGGAGTTCTAGAATTGCCAAATAAGATAAACTTGTTAAGCTTTTAGGCATTTGTCCATAGAAAAAGGAATTGGAGAGGTTGAGATAGGTTAATTAACCTCGAAAGATTACCAACTCCAAATGGGATTTGAGAGTTGCTGAAGTCAGTATCAGCAAGATTAAGGCTTTGAAGTTGAACAAGACGGAAGAGGCCGGTGCTAGAGTTAATCGCATGACCTGTGTCCTTATTGCACTCAACCCCATCATATCCCAAGAGCAGCAATCACTATTCCCTCCTTTAGTCCTTTTAGAGTCCATGAAGCAACCTTTGCATACGTGAAGGATCACCGGCTAGAAGCAGACTTGTTTATGGTAAAGCTATCCTTGAATTGCAACAAGGCTAATCTCTCATCTTCAAGGCATGTGAGTAAAAGAAGGAACAATATTGAGAGAAGAATAGGCAAGCGTATAGTATGATCTCTCATGGTGGTTTCACTTTAACACTTCTGAAGTCTTCTTTTCTCATTGCCTGTTTCTTTTCGCAACTTTAAATTGCTTTTGTTTGTATGCCTTCCACTTGCTAGTTAAGTGGCCACAATTAACGTGTTGCATAAAAGATGGGAATTTTTTTTTTGGAAGGAATATTTGGAATATTCATTATCTCAAAAGATTCGTAACAAGATCACACAAGCAGGGAGGTTTGCTTCTTCCGTACAATATCACCTACACTTGGTGGGGCATCCCCCAACCAAGTAGACATAGTGATATAGGTGGCAGCCATTTTAGCAAGCGCATGTGCTGCATTATTGGCGTCCCTCATTACATGCTGAAAACTGGCATTTCTCAAACCACGTAATCTTTGGATACAGTCGATAAATTGGCCATAGCTGCTAAGACATGACCCCTCTAGAGCAATAGCCTTGATGACTTGCAAGGAGTCACCCTTAAAAAGAATATTGCCAAACCCCATTTCCTTGTAGAAAATAATAGCATATACCATTGCTAATGCTTCAGACGAAGTTGGGTCAGTTTGAATAGAAAGTGACAAATTTCGTGCTGCAATAAAGTTACCAATCGAATTGCGAGCAATGAATCATGCACCCACACGTCCTTCCTTCGTATTCAGCCCAGCATCCCAATTTATCTTGACCGTGTTGTCTGGTGGGGGTTTTCAAATTCTAGCAATGGGTGCACTGTTAGTAGCTACCTCGTATTGGATCTTAGTATTAGCTTTTTGAAAATCTTCCAACGAAGTTTGAGCTTCTTTTTCTAACCTGGTTGGATGTAAGAAAGCTTCCCCATGTAGGACGGAGTTTCTCCTTAACCAGATTTTCCTTGCCATGACAACAAACAGTTCAATTTCCCTAGTGTCGCATTTGTCCCGAACTGACTTAAAAACTCTTGGAAGCAGCTGCCCACAGTACTACATTTTTGCAATTTCAACAGCCCACCTCCCCACACGTCGGTGGCTGACAGGCAGGTCCATAGGATATGCACAACCATCTCAACTTCTCTTCCACATATAGGGCATAAGGTGTCTTGGATTACACCCTTTTTGGCTAAGCTCACCCGAGTCGGTAGCAAATTATGTAATGCTTTCCATAAGAAGAAATTTGCCACATTTGGTATCTGTAAATTCCAGCACTCTTTCCAATCAATTCCTCTATCATTTCTAAACGGTCCACTCCTCCTTTGTGCCGTTTTATCCATCTCAAAAAAATATGCACTCCGGACCGAAAAAATTCCATTTTTTATGCCTCGCCAGATAATTCAATCCTCTGTTGGTAAAGGGCTAATCGGCATGCTCCGAATTACCTCGACTTCATCTTCTAAGAAAACTTGTGTGATAAGGTCCATTCTCCATTGTCTCGTTTCTGGATCAATGAGCTACGAAACCCAAGCATCTCGATCAAGTATGTTCTGTGGTGACTGTATCATAAAAATGTTTGGTTTCTGGATCCATTTATTGCCCCACACATGGATGGTATCCCCCTTACCAATTCTCCAAAAAAGGCCATTTGTGAGAACTGGTTTCGCTACCATAGAGCTTCACCACACATATGAAGGGCGATTGCCTAGATTTGCCTCCAAAATAGAACAAGAAGGGTAATATTTGGCTTTTAAGATTCTCCCAGCCAAAGATTCCGGACACTAGAGGAGTCGTCATAGTTGTTTTGCAAGTAGAGCTTTGTTAAAAATCCCCGGATCACGGAACCCCAGACCCCCTTGGGTTTTGGAAAAGCCCATCTTCTCCCAACTCATCCAATGAATTCTGGAGGTGTCCGCCTTATGACCCCACCAAAATCGCTGCATCATTCCTTGAATCTCTTTGCATAGGCTTGTCAGTAGTAGCAAGACACTCATGCAATATATAGGGATGGCTTGTGCCACTACTTTAATGAGTATCTCCTTCCCTACTTGTGTCAAGAATTTTGTCTTCTAATTGTTGAGGCAATTCCAGATGCGATCTTTAATACCTGAAAAAGCCTGTGTATGTGACTTCCCCACAAGTGTTGGCAGACCTAGATACTTGTCATAACTTTGGGTTACTTGGAGACCCGATAGATGAGTTATTTTCTGCTTCTTTTCTGCACTTGTGTTTCGACTAAAGAAAATTGAAGTCTTGTCCTTATTGAGTTTCTGTCCTGATGCAGCTTCATATTTTTCTAACAACTTAGTTAACTGCCTCCATTCAACTGAATTAGCTTTGCAAAAAATCAAACTGTCGTTTGTGAAGAACAGATGACTCAGTCTAGGACCCTTTCTAGAAGTGGGCACCCCTGTCAACACTCCGGTCTTCTCTGCTCGACTCAATAGAGCACTAAGTGACTCAGCACATAGTAGGAATAAGTATGAAGATAATGGGTCCCCTTGGCGAAGCCCTCTGGAAGTCTTTATGTTTCCAACAGGTTGTCCATTTACCAGAATGGCATAGGAGATTGAACTCATGCACCCCATAACCAGTTTTATCCATGCTTCCGGGAACTCCATCTGACGCATAACCGACTCGAGGAAAGCCCACTCCACACGGTCGTAAGCCTTACTCATGTTCAGCTTAATCCCCATGTAGCCCGCCTTACTCCATAGCCTAGAATGCATAGTATGGAGAGTTTCGCATGCCGCCACTATATTATTCGATATTAGTCTCCCCGGCAGGAAAGCACTCTAGTTGGCAGATATAACATGTGGGAGAATCAACTTGAGGTGGTTTGCCAATACCTTAGAAATTATTTTGTAGACAACATTACAGAGGCTAATTGGCCTGAAATTAGAGACGCTGCTAGGGGCTGTTTTTTTAGGGATGAGGGCAGTATGCGTGACATTGATATTTTTTTCCAAATCAGAACCCTTGAAAAAATGGAGAGCAACATTACATACCTCACTGCCAACCTTCTTCCATTGTTGGTAAAATTTCGCTGAGAAACCATCAGGGCCCGGTGCCTTAAGGGGTGCCATTTGCATCAGTGCTCTGTATACTTCCTCAACCGAAAAATCTGCAGTCAATGAAGTCTTCATATTATCCGACAACTTGCCTTCTATATTCTTTGTACACTCTTCTATGTCACTCGGATTGGCCGATGTAAACAAATGCTAAAAATAGTCTATGAAAGCCTGTTCCACCGTGACCTGTGACTGCGACCCATTCTATCCTCCACTTGTTCAATTTGGTTTCTGCGCTATCTTTGATTCGCACAGACATGGAAATATTTTGTATTTCGATCACCATCGCGCAGCCAATTTTCTTTTGCCCTTTCCCACCATTTAGGCTCTTCTTGTTCTAGCATGGTATTTATCTCCTGTTTGAGCTCTTGTTCAGTTTGTACATTAAGAGGATTTGCCTCTTCCTGAATATGCCTAAGTTCATTTGTCTTCTCTAGAATATACTTCTCTGTCGGTTGCTTCTATTTCTTGACCCATTGCTTGGTGACCTTCTGGCACCCATGTTGCTTCCGTTTAAATACCGTCCATGGATCTTGATTTGGACATCTCACACCCTAGGACTCTTGCACTATCTTTTTAAATTCCCCAATTTTTGACCAGCTAGTTTCATACCGAAAAAGGTCTCCTTTTTTTCCCAGAATGCGTCCTTTTTTTTTGCATGGTAAGGAAAAGCGGGAGATGATCAGAGCTGCAGCCCAAATATCCACACCTACAACCCTCCAAATATCACTCCACTCCATGTTAGCCACTGCCCTATCCAACCTTTCCACCGTGTAATCGCTTCCAGGGCGACCATTATTCCAGGTGTACTTTGGCCCCTTAAACCCCAGATCACGAAGTCTACAGTCTTCTAGAACATGCTAAAAGTCCTCCATTTGCCCCCTAGGTCGAATGATTACTCCTTTTTTTCCCGAAAGGTTCACAATTTCATTAAAGTCGCCTATACACACCCAGGGAATGGGGTGGAAGGAATTGAGGTGTCTAAGTAGTGCCCATGATTCTTTCCTTTTTGCTATATTCGGATGTCCATAGAACCTAGTGAATTTCCAAGTTGGCAAAGTCCCCACACTATCAATGACCGCATTAATATGGCGACGACTATAATTCTGAATATTAACATGAGATTGATCACTCCATGGCAAAAGTAAACCCCCACTTCGTCCCACACTATCAACTCCAAACATGTAATCAAATCTCAATTTTATTCGAATGAAATCACATTTTTTATTAGGCAATTTGGTTTCCATAAAAAAAACCAAATCAAGTTTCTTTTCCTTTACCAATCAGCAAAGCTCCTGAACTGTCCGAGGGTTTCCAAGCCCTCGGTAATTCCAACTTAATACATTCATTGAGATTGGCGGGGCTGCAAAGCAGCCTCCACTTGAACATGATCTACAGTAGAAGAGCTAGAGTACAAGCCCCTTACACGTTTCCTGCCGTGAAATTCCCCCTGGTCCGAAAGTGACTACAGTTGCTCCTGCTATGGGCCTACGGCATCCACATCAGCTGCGAAGCCTCTTCGCTTGTCGCCTGCATGCTGGTTTGGCCTTATAGAATTAAACCGGGCCTTTCCCATAGAGCGTCCCTGCTTAGAGTTTGCGGAGAAGGATTTTTTGCATGGCCCAGTTGAGAAAGAAATGTCCACGTGTTCCCCACCTAGTGACATGGGGGTTGCTACATGCTCTGTTTTCTCCCTTTTCTTATTTCCTTCCACGACATTCCATTCCATTTTCTCTTTGATGTGATTCCATTGCCCCATATAGAAATTGGCTGGTTTTGGACTTTTCCCGTCCCTTTTTATTGCCTCCAAGTCTGAGTTGAGCGCAGCTTGAGTTTGGACAACTGTGTTGAGTTCTTTTTGGGCTAGATTGCCCATGAATTCCTCCGTAGAGCAATCTCTCATTAATGTTCCAGGCGGTTGGGGGATCTTTCCCTTTAGCAGGTGCCATATACGCAGAAGTCAAAGCTTCAGGGGTTCCGAAATTGCCCTGCACCTCTTCTGATGTTGGGTTGGGCTCCTCAAAAATCTCTTGTTGCTTTTTCTTTCCATTCACATGCATATCATCTTTAATGGGGCTATTCTGTGCATAGAGAGTTTCAATAGGAAAGTGTAATCTCTCATCTTTATTGCCAATATTCTCCCCATGAAAAACGCTACTCACCTCATAATTATCATCAAGAGGATCCGGCGCTTCATATGGGAATTTCCCCATTTTCACGTAACGTGCATGGGCAGTTTGCCCATCTTTGGCTTTTTCAAATTCTTTCCCAAATTGAGCACCACCTTTGACAATAGGCGCCGACATCGTCGCTGCTGCTGCCGGTGAACGGGAAGAGCGACGCCCCACCCCTTGCATATAATTCTCAGCCTCAGTTCGGAGTCGCATTCGCCGTCTCTCCAACCAAGCTCTGTTGGGTGTAACTCTGAGCCATGTGACATACTCCGTTTCTGCTCCTTCTCCCTGTTTACCCTTATCGCCCCCTTTGAGACATCCCTCAAGGCCATGGCTGATCACTCCGCAGTTAAAGCAAAACTTTGGGATCTTTTCATATTGAAAAGGCACCCAAAGAGTTTGGTCTTTCAACTTCAGAGTTTGTCCCCTCGGAATTGGTTTAGAGAGATTTACGTGCACCCGAACCCGCAAGTACTCTCCCCAACCCGTTCCGTCCATGTCGATATCAACATCTTCCACCATTCCCACTGTGGATCCTATTTTGAATCCCATCTCCTGCTCCATACAGACCAACAGAAGATCGTACATTTGGATCCGAAAGGCGGCTAAATCAAATCTCCTAATCAAATCTCATTTTACTGGGTGGTGTAAACCCATCAAGCTCTTCAACCGCGAACAATTGACCCTCGAAAATCCATGGGCGTCCCTTGAGTCTTATGCGCGATTTGTCTAAAAAATGTTCAAAATCTAAGAGAAATAAATTTTCTCCTAGGACTTTGAAGTGTAGCGATCCAGTCGGCTTCCAGTACCCCTTAATGAGTGTAGATCGAATGTAATCATTTCCAATAAACTTGTCGCCAATGAGTTTGCCCGCCAGCCAAAATTGTCCTCTCGATTCCAGAACGTCCACCACACTGTCAATAGCTTCGACCCTAGCACTTTCTTCTTCCGACAATGAGAAGTTCCCCCACTTTTTAATCAACTCGTATGCCATCTTTGCTGCACAATAGAACACGCAAGTTCCAAGGAAATCCCCTCGTTTAGTATTTATCCACTCTCCGAAAGCAAAAAAACAGAAGTGAAATCTTCTTTCGAAATGATATATACTTGTTGTAACATTACACAAAAAGTAGAGGACGACGAAAGGACTAGGAAACTTCTAATGAATATTATTGAATATTCATTATCAATATTTATTGATAATGCATTAGCTCAGGATATATATATATATATATATATATATATATATATATATGTTCGGGTTGAGGCTATTCATGGCCAGGGTGGCCCAAGCCAGGCTACTACCAGGACGAAACGAACAAACGTTCAAAATTACTATCAGGTAATGACGCACAAACGTTCAATTTCTATGAGATTGTCCTCATTAGTTAATAATAACTAGCTTAGAGCCCGTGCTACGCGCCGGGTTTTTTTTTTTTTTTGTAATTTACTCAAAAATTCTTTAAAAGATTATCAACAACAATTTTTATTTTCTTCTCTTAATTAACTAATTAGCTACTAAAAATGACAAATGTTCATAAGATCATTTTAAACCATAGTTTTACTCAATACATATCTAATAAATTTAAAAATTCATAAATTTTAGTTCTTATAAATTGAAACATATTAAATATTTGTTCCCATATATGTAGTTTAAAATGAAATATAAAGGAAAAAAAAATTCAAAATAAAAACATAGATTAATCAATTATACAAAATGATTGATTAATCATTATATTCCAACAATGACACCACTTCTCCTCCACTACACAATCCATTATGGTAAACTTTTGTCTTTAAGGAGTTGAACTTTCTCCTCATAAACAATTTTTTTGAGAAATTTTTCTATTACACTAACAAAAATAAAGAAGTGTTCTAAAATATATGAGCATATTGATATTTGATTACAGTTATGTTTACTAATTTTGTAAACAAAAGAATGTTGGTAGTTTAATTTTTCTTTTTAAAAATGAAAGAGATAAAAAACATTGGCAGGAATATTGACATAATCTAATTATACATCGTACCAAGAATAATGATAGGAAATTTTTTCACTATCATTTCCCTTAATTCAACGTGAAATTTACAAAAGAAAACTAATCAATTTGAATAAATAATATATAAATTAGTAGAAAATTTAAGGGAAAACAATGGAAGAACATAAATACATTAAATAAAGATAAAATAAAAAACTAAAAATAAAATTTTAATATAATTGAAAGAATTCTCTTTTTCTACTGTATACGTTTCTCGATTCCAATGAAACCTTAAAAACCAATGTCATCCATTAATTAAGCATGTAAACAGATAAAAAAAATTAAATCACTCAATGAACAACAACATGTACAAATTAAAAAATTATCAACCAAAAATAACGATAAGAAACTCTTTCTCATTATTATTTCTTGAGTTCAATGTAAAATTTACCAAAGAAAAGTAATCATTTGAATCAAAAATAATATATAAATTAGAAGAAAAAAATAAGGGACAAAAAAAAGAAGGAAGAACATAAGCACCGGAAATAAAGATAAAAAAAAGGAAAAAAAATACTAATTGAAAATAACTATTCTAGATTAAAAAAAAAAAAAAAAACTGTAGTATAATTTTTCATTAAGAAACAACGATTGAAAAATTGAAAAGAACTGTTCTAGAAAAAAATATATATATAAAAAAATAACTATAGTATAATTTTTCATTGAGAAGCAGCAATGCAAATCTCTTTCTCTTTCTCTCTCTCTCTCTCTCTTGTCTTTTTTCTAAATTGATTGTAAAATTTACAAAGGAACATTGAGATATAAATAGAAAGTAAGAGAAGAAAAAAAAAATTAGAAAAAAATATAAGGGACAAAAACAAAAATGGAAGAACATAAGCACCGAAAATAAAGATAAAAAAAACGAATAAAATGAAAATACTAATATAATTGAAAGTAACTATTCTACTCTTCATTGAGAATAATATAATTTTTCATTGAGAAACAACGATTGGAAAATTTAAAACAACTATTCTTGCAAAAAAATAAAATAAAGAAAAGAAATCATTGAGAAACAACGATTAGAAACTCTCTCTACCTCTCTCTTGTAGTCTTGTCTTTTTCCTGATTTGAGTGTGAAATTGACAGAGGAACATTGAGATATAATTAGAAAGCAAGAGAAGAGAAAAAAAAAATAAACAGAGAGAGAAAGAAAGAATTTGGGAACCTTTTGTTTTCTTCATTAAGACAATTAAATATATTACAAATAAAACTCATATATTTAATTGTCTCATATTGAGATATAAACATAAAGGAAGAGAAGATAAAAAGAAAATTAAATAAAGAGAGAGAAATAGAGAATTTGAAAACCTTTTGTTTTCTTCATTAAGACAATTCAATGCATTATGATGATGATGAATATATATATATATAATAATATATTTCACATTAAGATATAAACATAAAGCAAGAGAAGATAAAAAGAAAATTAAATAAAGAAAGAGAAATAGAGAATTTGAAAACCTTTTGTATTCTTTATTAAGACAACTCAATGCATTACAAATAAAAAATCAAAAAATTGGTTCAAACATAAATTATGGGAGAGAGAGAGAGAGATTTAAGACATTTAAGTGGAGAAAATTATGGGAGAGAGAGAGAGACAAAATTATGGGAGAGAGAAATAGTTAAGACACTTAAACCATATAATTAGTTTAGAGAGAGAAGAAAAGGTTCAAATATAAAATTATATTAAAAAAAAACGGTTGAAACATAAATTATGAGAGAGAGAGAGATAGATTATGGGAGAGTGAGAATTATCACAATTAATTAAAAAAAAAAAAAAGGACTTCAGATATAAAATTATGGGAGAGAGATTTAAGACAATTAAGTGGGGATAGAGAAAGAGAGAGAGAGAGAGA